>NW_022156717.1:475145-590012 GCF_004355905.1 Pyricularia grisea | reverse complement strand
GGGGGCTGGGGGGGGGGGCGGGGGGCGGGGGGGGGGCGATGGACAGTCGACGATCCATCTGGTGGATCACTCGAGGCAGCATTGGATGAAGAATCGCTCAGAGGTGGCATCTGAGGTGCCTCTGGAGGAGCAAATAAGAACAAGGCCTCTCGGCAACTCTATTGATTGGGCATCTACGGCTTTACCAACAGTCGCAGCAATCCCCGACCAAAAGAATATGCGAATGTCGTGCCGCTTCCACTCCACTGCTACGTTCCAGACGCCATACCCCGGACACAATAGCTCCAGAGTGATACCCCACCTTCCGATTGGCAGAACCCCAAAATTACACAACGGCGGAGAGGGCCCGTGGGCTTGTCATATGCATTTCGTCCCTATCACATATTTCAGCGCTGCAGGGTTTGGGCGAGAGCCGTTGCCGATTGGATGTTAGGCACGAAGGTCACATCGCCACGACAGTTACGCTGAGCCAGAGAGCCTACCACGGTGGTGCCCGACAAACAGCTTTAATTCTGGCTGGCAAGCACTCTAAGATCTGTCAGCTTCTATTGTCAAATTTTACTTGCATCGCTAAATTAGTTCTTGCAAAACCAACTGCTCAACTGCTCTCGCCATGTGGGACTTTGAGATAGACCCAGATGGGGATATTACTTTAATTCTTCGTAACCCAAACGCCATCCTCACTGTAGAGCCAGCGGACGCTATTGAACCTCCAGCGGCAGTTTCTGAACCGACGACGAAGAAAGACAAGAAGAAGACGAAGAAATTAAAGAGGCAACGTGAGTTTAACAGACGCAAGTGCTCGAATATCGCTAACTAGGGAAATCCTTTTAGCCAATCTTGTCCCTAATGAGGCACCGACACCTGAGGTGTTATTTGAACCTCCGCTTGCTGTTGAACCAGAACCTACTTTACGAGTTCAGGCCGAAGATGACAGCCCCGAAGCTGAGGAGCTGCTCGGTCCTGCCACCCCACCGAAAACTGTAACTGAAGAGTACATCCCCACTCCTCAAAAGGAAGTACGGTTCCGAGTCTCCTCGAAACACCTGACTCTCGCGTCTTCAACTTTCAAGATCATGCTCAATGGCCAGTGGGGCGAAGCGAGTAAGCTCGAAATAACCGCAGAGGATTGGAACACGGAGGCTATGCTTATCCTCATGAGTGTCATCCACGGGCAAAACCAGCAAGTCCCCAAAGTCATCAGCCTGGAAATCCTCACGAACATTGCCATTCTTGTTGACTACTACGAGTGTCGGGAGGCAATCGACTTGGCTGCAGAGATATGGATCAACAAGTTGACACAACCAAAAGAGCCTTCAAGAGACCTCGTTTTCTGGCTTTTTATATCATGGGTTTTCCGTCGAGAGGAAGTCTTCAGAGCCATGACCACAGTCGCTCTGCGGCAAAGCAAGGGGCCACTTCAGGCATTGAATTTACCTATCCCGGAGAGGATTATCGGTGAGTACCGAAAAGCATCTGACCAGCTGACCGAAAACTCACTAGCCTTCTCAGAGCTTATCGATCGTCTGCGATGCGAGTTTATTGGCGACATCCTTGCTTCGCTCAAGGAACTCGGCTCAGACCTCTTGCAGGGCAAAGCCGGCTGTTCATCAGCATGTTCTTCAATGATGCTGGGATCTCTGTTGAGGGAAATGAACACAAGAGGGCTAGAAACACAGCCGGGATCACAGTTAACGGGGGTTTCTTTCGTCTCCAGTATGGAAGCCGCGCTGGAGATCCGATCCCCCTGCTGGGCTACTAAAGAGACCGCATTTGGCACGTATTTTCGAGAGGATCCCTGCAATCTTACGCATATGATCAAGGGGAAAGTAGGATTTGAGCAAGTAAATGGATTTGGGTTGACTGAAGCTGATAAGGGTTGGCGCAAGCTAAAGAAGAAGCTTGTTATTAGAGACGATACGGAGAGGCAATAAAGACAAGTTAACTACGGAGAGCAGCTGACACGGGTGCACATTTACTACTAGTGCTGGTTCTGGGGGCTCTGCTCGTGGTGCGACGGCCTTCGCAAATGCTTGCGATCCTGCATGTTCTCTATAACTACGACTTACCACCCGCATCTCAATTGGTCAGCTCCATAAAGTTCGCGCCCCATATCGAATCTTCGCGTATTTTGTCATTGGTCAACCCCAGCGAGACATTCCGGGACCAGCTCCAAGCAGCGACTCCCTTGTCACTTGCCAAAATTTCCGTCGTGCGCTGGGTTGTACCACGCCTCGGCTTCGTAGGTGGCCGAGGAGCCCACGCATGCCACCGCTGCCTTGCGGGGGGCAGCTGCAGGCGGTCCGTATCTTACTGCCCCAACCAGTAAACTCTCCCTTTGGTACATCATCCGTGTCAACAGGCGTTAACGTACATTTAATAAGAAAATGGCCGTTACAGCAATTGTGAAGCTGTTCCGCTAAAATTTCCGGTAGTCAAAGCTACCATTGTCAAAAATCGCGCGGAATCGGATGTAGATATCAAAGTTATATCCGTCACCAATTCGGGTACCTCGAACAAAACATTTCGCACCGTTTCCTTTCTCAACAATTATTTGTGATTGCGAGCAAAGGCTCCTACGACTTTACCTTTAAGTGCCGGCAACCCCATTTGGTTAACTTAAAGGTTACACACACCTCAGATCGAGCGAAAAGCTCAAACTTAGCCACAACTCAAAATTTCTAAGTGGAACAGGCCAAACTGGCTGTAACGAATATCTATACCACCCAAATCGCCAAAACAAAATGCTTAAACAAGCTGTAAAAATTCGTAGCATGCACTTTTTCAAATGCAACACCCTGGACGTTTGGCGTCAATGGCTGTGTAGAGGAAACGGTTAGGATCTTGGTCAACGACCGGGTGATGCGGTTGAATGATTGTGGCGTTGACGGAAAAGGGCGGTGCAAGCTCGGTGCGTTTGTCCAAAGCTTGAGTTTTGCTAGGGCTGGTGGAACATTGAGATGAGTGCTTTGCAGATCTGCAGAGAGCTAATATGCTGCGAAGAAAAGGCTGGCCCGTCCATAATTCCCTCGTGGCAATTGGATTTACCCGTAGTGCTCAAATCTGTGTACCTGGGGCACAGTGAGGATGTGTGGATATTTTCCCCCCTTGTCCCTAATGTGAGCCAATTGACTGGCTGCGTACTTTTTACATCATCTTTGTTGGTAGTACAAACGAGCATGTTGTATCGGTACCAGCATGGCAAGCGGTTAGCCATAAGCTAAAGTCACGCGAGTACTTCAGCCAGGCTGCGTCGGCGGCCTCTGAGGGGTTGCCTCGGCGATCTATTGGATCAGGATTGTCTGCGCTGTCTGCCTCATTCTTGGCTTGGAACTGGAACCCGAATGTTCTCTTTTGCACACGTGGGCGGGTACAAAAGCGGACTTTTGCCTGCAGGCTGCAGTAGGCGAAATGCACCGCATGCAAATCGTGATTATTGCGCTCCAGCACCACTACAGTCGTCAATAAAGCCTCCAAGACTATTCGTTCTGCTTTTACTTCCGGAAGACTATGCTCTGCGGTATCGAATGAAACCATGGAGCAAATCGAAGATTCTCTATCTGAGACTCTGACTGTGCCATCGGCACATTCTTGTGTTTGTTGCGAAAAGATAACGATTGTCCAAGATTCCAGTGGTGATCGGGTAACGTTTGCTCAAGATGGTACCAGCGAAGGGATGGAGTTTTGTCTGACCTTCACCGAGGTTTTTACTCAGATGGAACTAGGTTGCGCTTTCTTCGAGAATTGCCTGAGAAGGATACCGCTGTATTCTCTTCCCAACAGACTTAGCCTTGACTTGCCAAGTAGCCCGGATGAGCCCGACTTCGGCTTTCTCACTCTTAGCTGGTTTGACTCCGACGGCAACATGATCACAGACGAGGAGCAGAACGAGATGGCCTTGTTTGCTCAGGATGGTAAGATTGATCCATCGACTACCACCCCGAGATGTGGCAATCGATAACGCTGACCCAAAAATTGACGGGCAGGTGACGCGGCGGGACGGAACATCAGTAGCCGGCCACTGAACCCTGAACCTGCCCAGAAATTTGGATGGATGAGGCAGCTGCTCAAAAACTGCGAAGAAAAACACTCCAACTGTGGGCGTCAAAGCTCACTGCCCGAAGAAAGGCCTTCTAGGCTGCTGGCCGTCGGTAAAACTGGCGACTCCCACGTCTTCATCCGCGAGACCAGTGATAAAACATCATTGAAATATGCAGCGCTGAGTTAACCTTGGGGTGAAGGTCAAGACAAAGACTTTGTGCACAGAGTCAAGACAACGAAGAGCAACCTACGAGACAGAATGAGAGACGGAATCCTTGTCTCTACATTGCCAAAAACTCTGCAGGATGCGATCTATTTGACTAGCGAGCTATCTTTCCAGTACGTCTTTATTGATGCTCTATGCATCGTCCAAGACGATGATGTCGACAAAAAGAGGGAATTTGCCAGATTGGGAGGATACTATGACTGTTGCACTCTGCTCTTCTATGCAGCGAGGGCGAAGCACGGCGACTCCGGAATGCTGGGAACTCGTGACGTGAACGACAGTTACGGCGCAGTGTTCAAGCTCCCTTATCTGAGGGCTTTCAGTGGCGTCGAAGAACGCGGCTGTATATTTGTTTGCGATGGGTTTGTATCTGATGATAACGAGCCCTTGGACGAGCGTGGCTGGGCATATCAAGAAAACAAACTTTCGCATCGGAAGTTGAAATTCGGCTCTAAGCAGACATAATGGGAGTGTGGGGAATACCCTGCGGGCTGCGGTCATCCGGTTGACGGAGGCTCTATTTTTGGCGAATGTCTGTCTAACATCCCATGTGGCGACAGCGACGGTCCCGAATTCAGAGAAGATAAGCTAAGGGAATGGATGGGCCACGTCGAGGAAGTGTCTCAAAACAAATTCACTTCCTATGACGACAAGATCCCTGCTTTGCATACCCTCGCAACAAAGTTTGCAGCTGAGATGGGCTATCAAATGTCCGATTTCTGGGGGGGGGGGGGGGGGGCATATGGGGACCCGATGCCATTCGTCAGCTGCAATGGCAAGTATTGAAGCCCAAAAAGAAGGAAGAAAGATTCGGGCCTTCTTGGCAGTGGAAATGCTGGGAGAGTGGGGTTCAATACCCACCGGGGAAGTTTGACTGGAAGGGTCGGAAGCCAGAGATTAAAGAACACACAGACGAAAGTCTCTCTATCCGGGGCTTCATGCATATGGTTTGCGTGAGCGAGGGCTCAGTGGATTTATCAGGCCAGTGGATTACTCATCTCGGAGGCGAAGCTTCTATCTGCATATATTGGGACTATCAGCCGCAGCCGGACGATGTATGGCTTCTGGAGTTCAACAACACTAAGACGCGGATTTGCGGTCTTGTCCTCCAAGAAGCAGACGACAAAAAAGATGCGTTTGTTCGCTGTGGTCTGTTCTACATCAAATTTTCCTTCTGTCAGGAAGAGCGAAGCAAGTTTCCGGAGGGTGCTTTGTGGGATGTTCTGATTGTTTGAACTCTTTTTTCTCTCTTTTTTGCTAAGGTTTCCTTCTCAGCAGCTGTTCGCATCGCTTATAGAGCCCGCCTTACGTGAAGACAGCAATATGACACTGTTTTCGTCCTGGAGCAAGTACTCAAGAACCAATGACACAGTTAAATGAAGAAGCTGCTTCCCTACGAATCAACAATGTCACACTACCGGGTAATTTCTGGAATGTTTCTTGCAGTGATGCCGATGGCAATTTTTGCGTACGATAAGCAAATGAAAATTCGGGTCTCAACATTGAAGGAGCCCTTCCAAGTTTGCCTACATGAAGGCGCAGGGGGAGGATGCCACATAAGCGGCTCGCCATTCACGATTCAGAAGTTGGCTGAAAATCAAAAATTAGATGCAAAATTTGGAACAATCGACCACCGCAGAAGCGTGACAGAGGATTCAAAGGAGGGCCGTCGTAAACGCCGACGAATCCAATGAGTGGGGGAAAAGAGGTCTAGTGCTATGTTGGCCAATGAATGGAAGAACTGCTAATATATGGGAAGGTATCTCCACCAGAGATTACTTTCGATAGTGATCCGGAATAGTCTGGATGAGGAAATATGCCAAACAATCACACTGATACAGGCCCGCCGGTTGTGGACATTGGGCAGAGCTTCACCCAATATCATCGAACAAAGAATCAAGCCCCACGAGATGAAAAGTAATCCCGAGTAAAAAAGTAATGGAGTACTTCGTCCATGTCTGCAAACCACAATCTATCTTCTACACCACGGCCGTACACTGCGAATCAAACACCCTTTTTCCTTACCCACAGGCCATCAATTCCCCATGGATAAGACATAAGTTATAGGTTAGGGGAAGGATATGGTCGCGCCATGCGCCTCATGTAGCCCGATGGTTGCGATAGTTGTGGGTCCTTGTTGTCCTCGCTGTTCTCACGCATTTCGAAGAAGATGGAGCGTGTACAGTAAGCTGCTACCTCGGCAACAGCCGCTAATTAACCTACCTAACCAACTTAAGTTAAGTGATACCCGGCGGCCGTCTGTCCCCACTCTATGGATAAAGTGGGATTTTATCGACAGGCACAAATCGTGGACTTGTATTCATGGCCGAGGCCGGCCGTACCATTCATTCCCTGGGGAAAACAGGACCAGAACGATCAGCAATCGGGTCCGGGCAGGGCGGCGCAGGGACAAGCAGGCTTGATAATGTTCAAGAATCGTGGTCATCTCACCAGGGAGCTCAAACTCCTGATTCACCCTCTGACATGCGCCCGTGAGGAGTGTTTTATTTGCCGAGACAACCACAGTCGAGAAGCCACCGAGGCTGCGGCCGAAAAGGATGGGCACTGGATCTCCACCGACGCGACAACTCTGCTCGCCCAAAGACGCATGCTGCTGCCGGGCCTGGTAAGACTGGTGGTCGACTACCCCCAGACCCTTGGCCAGCACGAATTGGCCTACTTTGATCTGGCCCTGGAGGATGGTTGCCCCGAAGCCGATATTGGGTGCAGGAACAGCGCCACCGGCCACGCATTATCCACTTCGATCGGCGAGAGTACGGGCCCGCCTTCCTTGACCAACCTGACAATTTTCAACTTCCACCGCCCCTCGAGTCTACCTTCTTCTCAACTGATGTGTGGAGGCAGTTTCTAACCAGGGCTTGCGGTCGTTAAAATGGGTAAGGAACCGAAAAGGCCTTTGTGTCAGCCTTGTCGAGGCAAAAGTCAGGCAACATACACGCGATCATTTTAAGGAGATCTGGCAAGGGACTAAAGTTGGCTGACAGTACCGCCTCATCAAGCAGTTGGTAGATTTCTATCAACGCAAAACTTAGGAAAAGGAAGCATGGCGCACCCTCAAAAAAGGCGAAGGACGATTTCGCAACAGAGTTTGCTCTTGCTATACATAACGTTTCGCATGCATGGCGATAGTAGATATTAATACACACCCCCTCCTTTTCAAGCGTTTAACATGCAATACCAACAAAGCCTGAATAAAAGTGCGATGAAAATGCAGAGAGGAAACATTGGGAAGCAAGCCATGGTTAATTACCAACAAAAAATTACAAGCTGCAATGCAACCAAATGATCACGAACGGCGCCGGAGGCGCGTAGGCAGCTGTGCGGCCAAACAAGGAATTTATTTCGTATCAGAGCCCTCTCATCTCTCATGTCGAACAACAGATTATTCATCTGATTTTGCTATCAACTATCAACGTGGTGTCGCGGATGTCCNCTCCCCCCCCCAAAAGGCCCAAATCGTCACCATGCGACGTAAACCCGAAATTTGCCGCCCATGACCCCCAAACTCGAATTGCTCCAAACACGAAAATGCAAGCTAAGCCTACGGGGAAAAGCTCTTTGATTCTCGAGGATAATAGATAGGCATGGTTGATAATGTTGAATGCGACAAAACTGATTCGATTTTCATCTTGGATGTTCCCAAGTCTTTCTGGGGATGTTGATGTGTGATTTCCAAATGCTGAGAAAATTGACGTGTGATTCCCAACTCCGTCAAAACGCCGGCGCTATCGTAGCAAAATACTCTGCCCTTGTAAATGCACAAAATTGCGGCTCTTGCACCCGTCACTTTATTCAAGTCTTGTATCTTTTTCTGGATACCATCTGGTCGTGTGCAAAAAGCTCTTTGAAGTCTTTGCGCTTCGGTTCGAGGACGCGTTTTAAACATTTTCAGTTGTAATTTGCGGACGATCGGGGAATCGTGAATTATGTGGAATGGAATTTGGCTTTAGCAATATCCCTTGAGAGTAAGCAAGTCAGAGACTTAGAGACAAAGGTTGAATATAAATAGGCACTGGAGGTGCCGAAAGCGCTCTCATCGAAAGCCAGAATCCAGGTTTTGGGTTAATCGTGGGTGCTCATCCCGAAACCTGGTGCTGGCGGATGGACGCCACGAGGGTGGCCAGATTCTGGGCGACTTGTGCCAAGATTGGGTCCATTCGAATCAAGCCTTTTCCCTTTGACCGTTTTATTTGATGACGGCTTACCAAAAGGTCGAAATCCTGGCTTTGGTGCTGTGTTATTGTGTGATGTCACCCTCTTCTCATCTGGATGGTGCTGAAAAGTAACAAGATCTTTGGTGGTTCCACATTCCTATACCAGGCTGGTAATTTGGCCTCGTTAGCCAACTTGGTGTGTGGAGCGACACGCTACAAACCTACTTGGATGGCCCATACTACTCGGGTAAACCTCGGGCTAGCGACTAGTGCCCTTTGGCTAACCAACAACCATGGCGCAAATCAAAACAAAGCATTGTTTACCATCAATCTGCCACAAAGCATTGTTTGCCGTCAATCCTACGATGTACCATGCATGACCGCATTTCTCACTGGATCGACAGACTGCCAGTGACGGCTGAAAAAGACGTCAAGCGCAAGCGTTGCGAGTACCCGCAAACTCGATCAAGCGATCTGCCGACGCCGCCCGCAACCCAAATCTGCCGTTTTACTGGCGATGTGCCGCCTAGTCCAATTATAAACACACCACCGACGAAGCGACAGCAAAATTTTCCGAGTCACCAAGCCGAAGTTGAGGAGGTCGAACAGACACCCCGTCCTACCGTCGCCGCTCTCCGCGGCAATGTCTCCCTCAGTTACTCTACATCATCGAAGGCAACGAGCAAGCGCAGCAGTAGCCCTCGCAAAAGGCAGGCAGAATTGGAGGTGGAGCCCGAAGAAGCTATTCAGGTGCGGTCACTGGCTAACGGCAGACTACCGGATGAGCTGTTCTCGCTTGTGTCTGAGCTCGAAAAAGCTGCAAGCGGTGATACACCAGTGCTGCACGCGTCACTCAAGCAGGAGCTAAAATACGCGGAAGAGAAGGCAAAGGAGAGGCGTGCGTTGGGGTATCGCATACCTGACTCCGCATTTACGAGGGGAGAAGAAGATACGACGGGAGATTTGATCACCGACGTCCCCGCCTCTAGAGTCTGCGAGGTGCTTCTCGCCGCTTTACGCTGTCAAGAACGCAAACATGACGAAAATGGGTGGAATCAGGCTGTACATTACCGGCTGCTACGCCTGGCGCTTCCAGCAGATGGATTTGTCGACTTCGAGCCGTGGTATGACCGTTTCTCGTATTGTTCGCCCAACTCAACTTTGTTGCTGACATTTTGCGCCGCCAATACTGCCTAGCACAACCGCAAGAATTACTCCCGACATCCTCCCGAGGTCTTCTTCATCGGGAAAAAAGGTCGATTACTGTTTTATAGTCAACGGCGCGTCTGTTTTCGATCAGCCAGCCATGGAGGCGGCCAACAGGACTGGCGCATGGAAGACACCGGCACAAATTATTGAGACACTGCGTCGCAGGACGCCCGGAACATCCATCAATCATACCGACTTTGGCCCGCTGAACAAATGGCCCATCGCCATCAGCGCCGAAGCGAAGAGACCCGGCGAGTCGGGCGAGAAGGCCGAGCTGCAGGTGGGGGTCTGGCAGGCCGCACAGTGGAGGTTGCTCGAATGGCAGCGGCAGGAGCAACAGAATAAACTACAAATTCCACGGCATTCACAACGATCGCTGGCCGCTATGGACATGGAAGACGAGATAGGTGAAGGAGAGGCGGGGGTCCGCGTCCTGAGCCAAGATATTGCTGCCGTTACCGCACCTAGCCAGATCTCAATACCTCCTTCGATTACACCTGATTTAGCATTTCTCCCGGCACTTGTTATCGTTGGCCATGATTGGAAGTTCGCAGCCACAACACGGGAGGATTGCGATGGCGGCCGGACAGTACTGTGGACAGAATCTACGATTGGTAGCACCAGCAACCTGCTTGGCATCTACCGGATTATCTGGTGTGTCCGCCGGCTGGCAAGGTATGTCAAGGAGAGACATTGGCCTTGGTACGCTGAGCACGTTCTAGGCCTGTGTCTGAATGCGGAGAAAGACCAAACATGACAGAAATGGCAAGTGATGACGAGAGATTAACTTATGTGGAGTTTTGCTGTGCCAAGAATAATGGCGACAAGGCAGCCCCCAAATACCCTCCTTGTTGGAGGTCTGTGGCTGTATTGAAAGTCGTTGAGAGATCCTCTGTGCAAAGCGCCTCCACATCGCCTTGAATGACGCCTAGTTCCCGGCATGTTTTTTTTGTGAAACGATGGGCAGTACGAACCAGTACAGGCATGCACGGGCTCAAGCATGCTGAACCCCTGTTTTAAAGTCAGTTACTCTGCTCCGTATTCCCATGCTCAAAGTACATATATTGATCACCTTGCGTTCGAATATAGCCTGAGAAGTTATGGAAAAACATATGCTAGTCAATTCCCAGACTCATCTAATTCCAGCCCATCCTTCCGAGAGGAAAATCAAGATGGCCACCTGGATTTGCGAGGAATTGGGCCACGTTTGAGGAGAAACAGGATAAATTAGCGGCATGCTGGGGCGTCATATTTGGGATTTAAGCCTTCCTTTCATTGCAGGCCGACCACCACGATCCACGCTGCTGAAACTCGACCAGGTGACAGCGATCTTGGCAAAGTGATGCCAAATTCCATATACGGACAAAGTAACCGAAATGAGAAGGAAGCGAAATGATGGTGGAATAATCCAGAGTGTCAGGATTGTGGTGCAAGTGGCACCGGGCGGGTTGTCACAATTGTTAGAATCGCAACCTCGGACGTCTTGTCCGTATGCTGAAATTGAACTGCTGCGATGTCGATGGCGGGGAACGCTGGTAATTTGAACCAGAGCCTCGGGATTGTGATAACTCAGTGATGACAAATCGTATGGTGATGACGGAAAAAAATTGTCGTGATGGGCCAGGAAGGAAAAACTCGGCGGCACAATTCAGGTTGGTCATTTAGTCCGGACGTTGCGAAGCTTGGCACCTATGGGACTGGCATGGGGAAGTGGGGTTGTATGGCGAAACGAAGGACATGGGGAATCAAAGTGGATTAAAACGTTAGACGTTGTACAGCACCATGGGGCACGCTGTGTGACCAACACACTTTAAAACCAGTTGTTTGACGCAGCCGTGTAACCAGATGGTTTTTGCAAGTATGGCATGTACTTTTGTGTAAATTAACACAGCAAACATAAAAGATTATGTATAATAAATGTTTATTTCGGTACCCAATCTACGTTGTGCATTGAGCGCATTGTTCCATAATGCGGAGAAAATGCAAGGTTCGTGGCTGCCTCAGGGAAAGCATAGTATAACACTGAAAACAATACTCGAATCTCCTACTGTGACCAAAGTTTTTATCGATGTACGCAACTATTCGGATGCCCTACATGCCGAGCACTTTAACAAATAGATGATAACTGTCGAGTTTATAGGCGCAGTCTGGTCAGGCTGGGTATGTGAATGCCGTCACACACGAAGCGCTGAGCAGCTCGGCCGACCGCTCAGAAAGGCGGCTGATCCGCAAATCCGAGTCATCTACCAGCATCGGAAGGCCTTGCTTTGGCTTCGCTTCGCTGCTCAATTGGACTGATTACTCCACTTCTGGAGCGTTAGTGACACAATTTGGGGGCCTGGAATACATGTGTTGCACACAACCGCCACGTTCTAAAAGGTTAGTTAAGAACGAGTTTACCAACCCGATCGTCCTCGTCAGCCTTTTTCCTTAATTAACAACCTTTGCATGTTTTCTCAGAACAACAACTAGCTCAGCAAACGCCACATTTGCGAACACAGAAGTCCAGATACGATACCGCGTTGCAAGGCGAGAGGAAATTGAACAGTCCCTCGTTCCGGTAGTAGTAAGACTGTCCCAGCCGAAAGCGCGAAACATGCTCTTCTCCCACTGAGAATTGCTCCAAATTTCACAACCACGAATTCATCCGCCCAATCACAGTTCCAGCTGATACAGCCATGGCTCCTCCTACGACCTGGACCAGTCCAAACACAGTCGCTGCCCCATAACCTCCCATCGCTGCACTCTGACAAGTGACGAAGAGCGAAGGCGCAACCACGCTGCCTAAACCACTTTGCGCAGCAGCCACAATACTACCTATGGACCAAAAAAAGACTTTCGTCAACCGAGATTCGGGGTTTCCCACTTACTCTGTTTATCCCCATCTCGAAAGGTCTTGCCCCAATACCCAAACTCACCTGCAATAGGTCTCGACGCGCTGAAGCCAACCGCGCCCAGCGCTGGGAGCGTAAATACAGCCGGTGCAGCAACCATAGCGATTCCTGATATCCCCAAGATTACCGCAGCTGCTTTGCCGTAGTTTGTGGGAATGTCTTGAGCTGTCTGAGTTGCGGCATCGGGAATGTTTTCGCCGACTTTCTCGGCGAGAAATTTAGCACCATCGACTGCCTCACTTGACAGCTTGACGGCTTGGCCTACCGGTCTTGGAATGAGTTTGGCAGCTTTTTCGGCTATTTCCATCAAGATGTCGCATGCGATGTTCATGGCGGCCTTCGAGGCTTTGGCTGTGGGCTTGAGGGTCAGTTGAGCAAGCGTGGTGGTGTTCTGGAAAAAGTGCATCTGAAGTCGTTTTCCCAAAGGGTAGGCTTCCACATGACGTCCTGTACTGAGCGCTTTGCGATCGGGCCTAAAATTTAGCTTGTCACACTGGCGTGCATAATACATGCAAGTGGCCCATCGGCAAGTGAGCCTTGATGGGCAACATTCCAAACCGCCCCAACACGGAAGATTTTCTTTTTAACATGCTAGATGACCAAATTGACACACGGTTGACGACCGGTAAAAGCCCAAAAGCTCTATAATGGGAGAGGCCGGTCTACTTGTAACCTATATTTCTTCGCCATCACATATTTCAACCAATCCCATCCCTATAGCGAAACCTATTTTATATTCGACTCCGTTGTTCTATATAATTTTGGTATCTCATCATCGGCGTAATCCCAACTTTTCGGTTTCTCAAACGTATACAAATCGGATAAAAGGGGCGTTGCACTTGAAAAATTAAGAGGGGATGGACGGCTTTCCGGCTCCATTTTGTACAATTCAAGCCAGGCCCAACGCTGTAATTTTGGACCCACATAGCTGTCCCATTTACAGTTGGCAGTATAGTATTCATAGCGTAAAACGGGCGACTCGAGCTTGTCCGCCCTAATTGTTAAAAAGGTACCCCTTATGCCTAGATTCTGAATGGTCTGCCTATTTGGGAACGGTGGCCGGGTCTCGCTTGGGAAAGTCCCCGGTTGACGTAGGTTCTGGTTGGAAATACGAAATTGAGCATGGTTAATTACGAAATCTGGTTTCGATGGCTGTTGAACGGTGTCGATCTGCGATGGGATTACCAATGCACGGTTGTCACCAACGCGCCGAAGATTGTCGATTTTGGCAACGTTAGGAGTATCGGCCTATACCATATCCCGAGTTGTCCAGCCTTGATAAGAAAGCTCCCTCAAAGTTGAGCCGAATTGATCGTCCATAGGTCTCAGTGGGTAAAATTGATGGATGATTGATGAGGGTTCGTCGGGGAAACATTGAGTATGCTTTGTGATTTTAACCATTTCCTCTACATATCCATTGACGACAAACGTTTGAGATGTTGCGTGACTTTGCCTCACAGTTAAGAACACCAAGCCAACGTAGTTCGGCAAATGCTCCATTAAACATGTGAAAACTCGTTTGTGGTTCTGTTATATTGATACAAAAGCAATTCGCCGGGTAAAATTCAACACCTTTTACTGCTTGTGAACTCCGAACACCATTTTCATCAGCCCGATCTCCGCAGAAAATACTCTGCTGGGTTGACCTCTGTTACCTGGCTTTCCCGTCAATTTGGTGAATTCTAACGTTTTTGGCCTCCATCTTCGAGTTGCCGCACAACGCTAGCGCTTGGATGTTTGTGGGAGAAAAGGCCATAGACTGCCGTTTCAAACTAATGTCCAATGAGCTTCCCACCAAGCATTATCTCTTTGACCCGGTTTTGAACGTTGCTGAATCGTATATATCCGCAAGATTCGCTTTCGAGGTGGCTGATGAGGGATGCCAGAGTTTTGAATTCGCTGCGGCAGGTTATTTTCGGGCAGTGATAATATGATTGTTGATCTACGAAATTCCACGTCCATGCCGTTAGACCGAAACTGTCGCCGCGCCCACAGGAAGGGGCTGTAAAGGAACAACGGTAAAAGCGAGGCAAGACGGCGCAGGGTTAGACAGCCAATTTACGGACGGGAGATTTCAAATGCTGATCCAGGCTTTGTATTTTTTGGAAAACGCGGTGGCATAGATAACACTCGTAGCCAGATCCATTCCAGGTGTGAACCGTAGCCTCGTATTCCACCTCACCAGTCCAACCGATTAATTTCTTAGAAATGACGCCTTGCGGATCACGGCTGCGGACAAGGCGGTAAAGGGCGTCGCGCGAGAGGTTCTGCGTGTTGGGGCACGTGCCAGATTCGAGATGGTTGACTATGCCGGTTGCGGTAGTATATGCCTTCATGCACAGAGGGCACTGGACCGACGAGCCACGGTGGATTTTGGAGTTTAAGTGCTGGTCACGAAAGTCGCGTTAGACATATCGCCACAGTTTTCAGCTGGGCCTAAGGGAGACAAGTAATTATGGAAAAGTGACTGGTATAGGTAGCCTGGTTCGGGATCAGTGCTTGCCTGGCGCGCATTATTAGGATTTGCGAATTCGCGGTCGCAGTCGACACAACACGAATGCTCATTCGCTTCGTGGCTAACCCGGTCCTGCGCGCTGTTGAACATGTCGTAGCACCGGCGGCATTTTGTATGGTTGGTACTTTTGCGGTGCTGCTTGAGGGCCCGCCTGCCCGAAGGGAAAGGTTTGCCGCACTCCCAACATGTTGACATTACGAAGCGGGGTGGATAAATCGTAGATAGCAATGGTAACGATAAATCAGGTCTCTTGTGCCATGGGGTTCGGAGTATTTACGTTGCTGGCGATTCACATAGTTCTGAGTGTAATTGCCTGCATGAGAGACTTGGACAAGAGATGAACTGGGCCCCTTGCAAAACGGCAAGTCATACAAGAGGCCCTTCATTTCGTGGGATGGAGCAAGAGCGCAGCCCGATTCCTAGGCTTGGGCAACAAATGGCGGGGTCCACATCACACGATGTCAATTGGGCTTTTTGGGGGCCGGGCGAGTAATAACGCCAGTGTTACATCGCAGATTTCTGCTAGCCCATTGCACGTCCACTCGTGCATCAATCAAATTGGACAGATAGGCTGCCGCCCGAAGATGGCTTACGTGGGAAAAGAGGGGTAGCTGCCTTTGTGTGCTGGCGACCCGCTTGGCTTATCGGCCATACCTATCAACATCGCGCTGAAAAGCCCGGCCCATGTTTCCCCGCCCCAAGTCTACAACCGTTGTAGAAAGTTATACAAGTCTCAAGGGCAATATGGCAGGCTGATGGCAGGGCAACACAGGAACGCACGAAGCCGAAAACGTGATCTTTCTCGGCTCACATTTTCAAAATTATGCCAGGATTAATACCAACCGTCTTGTTAGATCTGCTCCAGGGTTAGGGTAAGTCCAATTCAGGTGCAGGGCTCGGAAAGGCAACCCGATAAAATAGTGGCTAAGATGTTTGCACTGGTCCTTGAGCAAGTGCATTCCGATTTACCCACATGCTAACAAGTCAATTTCATTGGGAGTTAGAAGGCTTGGTTGGTGAGCTTATCAACGAAATTAAATATCTCAAGACACTGCCATCGTGCGACATTTCTCTGGCGCCGTTGGGAATTCTTCATTTGCATTGCAGCCTGCGCCGCTTCGGTTGATTCACAAAAAGGCTTGGAAATGACGATGAAATAATCGTACTGCCTTGTTAATCACCGGAAGAAAGTCAACTTGCCATCGCTCGTGCACAAAGCGAAAGATAACAAAGAAATTACTGCAGACAATCGTGAGGTCTAGCCCAAACCATAAGCTTCTGTGTTCCATTATTGCTGAGTATCCCGAAAAAATATAGAAATTGACCATAAATTTGCCAAGAAATCGCTTGTGATAAACAAAAGCCCAATTTCGATTTCACATATATCTTTTGAGTAGAGTGGATCGCCCAAAGATCGAGCTTCGGCCGGCCTAATAACCTCAGACACAAACGCTGGCTCCCTACTCCAGTAAAGTGAAGCAAACGCACAAGAAAGCTCATTCCATATGACAGACGATAAACCCCTATGGACGTGGTAGGCTGGCACAAACTGGCGCCCAACCTCTGGTCACCTCAGTTGGTCCACAATGGAACATCCATCCACGATCCAGCTGCTAAAACACAAACGCTGCAGACAGAAGTGCTTGGCCGTTTTTCCAAAGAGGACGACTTGAAAAAAGATCCTTTCACGACTTGCTCTGTTAAGAAGCTAAAATAAAGTGGGACACAGCGGTTTCTGTGGAGGGGCGGAAAAGGCCTGTATCGGGGTGCAGAGCACGTTTCCAGGCACAGACGGCATTACAGTCCGGCTGCTCAAAGCATGCTGGACATTCCTCAGCGAGCAGATCCGCAAACTCTACCACTCCAACCGTTTGTGGCATACTTAGGTAGGCGCGCTAGATTCCCACCTGATGTACTTCGATAATTGTATCTTTGAAAGCTTTGAATCTTGTTTCAGCCTTTTTAAACGTTCCAAGGCGTTCCCATTGGTTATAAGGAAGAAAGTGGTGTATGATTGACCATTCACTGCCAGTAACAGTTTCCGAGTGAACCTCTCAATGTTAATGACCACGCTGTTTGTTAGACGAAGATAGCTCTTTGATAGGATGAGTTTTTCCATTCCTTGCTTCGTTGTCGCACAGACTTTGCTGATAGCCTTGACAACATTTTCGAGGCGGGAGACGAGAAACAGGAAATCTTTCTTTGCGTCAAGTAAAAAAGCCACGTTTTTGACCAAGGTGAGAGATTGTTGTAGCTCGGGCATAGTTTGGTCCAAGGAGTCGTATGGTGATTCATAGCTGAGGGACCGCCGACGTTTCCAGATGAGATCACCGTTATGCTTTAACGTGGTCAAGTCGATATGTTCCGTGAATTGGGCAAGGAAGATTAGGAGCTCAAGGTCTGCGGGGTCCCTAGCCTGTAGGGATAAGAGGCTAACAGCCATAGGAAGCTGGAAATCTCTGCTGACCGGGGCGAGAAGGTCCGACAGTTGTTTGCCTTGCGACGAGTGAAATTTGGCGTATTCCCTGTTCCATTGCTGACGCTTCCTCGTGACCCATTTGGGCCATTGAGTAGGATCCTTTAACAATTCCGGGTGTAGTTCAAAAATACCGCGGCGGGCCAGTTCTGCAGCACAGACAATTGAGGATTTGCCTTTAATGCAAAGCGCCCCCTGCGAAAGGAACTCGCCAAAGTAGTAACCCATTTGACGCATGCCCCACAGAGTTTTGAGGCTTTTCTGGTAGCCGTCCTTGTACGATATGGCATCCTTTTTGAGCGATTTGGTATACCTATCAATGAGGTAGGCGTCCCGGACGAATACCAACTTAGGAAATCGGGTTGTATTTATAATGACGATATGGACCTGCTCAAGCGATAGGTTGCGGTAATGTTGCAATAAGATGACGAGCTTTAGCGCGAATAAAAATGAGCTTGTCCATGAGACGAAGTTTGAATGCCCAAGGCTCTTCGGCAGCCACCAGAGATGTCGGTTGAGAGCATCGGCCACTTCTGCAGCTGGTCGAGAGTTCATATTTGTTTGACTGCCGAGTTTCGTGTCGAGTTGAGCGGCATTCTGTGAAAGTATCCAGTTCCCAGATAATATGCCAGAAGAACCAGGATAGCAAATTCGGAATAGAAACGCAGGTACGTCGGGAGCAATTTGTTCCCGATTGGCGTGGAAAGGGCCCCAGAAAAAGGGGAGCTGTTTTTGCGTTTCAGTGTTATCCTGGATATTTAAGGCGGCGAATGATCCCGAAATCTCGTTAAAGGCCATTTTCCCGGTTATTAGGAAATTTGGTACAATATCGTGATGGCGTTTTATTAGTGAGTGACTGCGAGTTTGCCCGTCTGCTCGTTTTTTTTCGAGCAGGAAAATCTAGATCGAGCAATTTGCGGATAAGGTCAGTGTGATTGGACATTAATGGTCACAGCGAGATGCCATATCGAATAAGTTAAACAAACTCCCTAGCCAGTATGACAGATATTCATCCTCCCTGCAACTCTACGGACCCACACACAAAAGTTTCTAACTTGAACATTTTAAGCAGTCGAACTAATTTAAGTGGCTGCTTCCCCGCAGCTGGATGAAACGCTAACCACCCATTTCGATACTGTGTTAAGAGCGAGCAATGTGTACTGTCCTTTTGCCTTGTAATCTTCAATAAAATTCGCTCCCGTGAAGCCGGGCGGTGGTTAGCGCATCCCGCAGCCTCCAGAGGTCGAGTGGTTGCTTCCCATGCACCTGGCAGAGACGTAGACGGTCGAGCGGTTCGCCGCCTTCTGACTCGATCCCGCCCGTCCCTCCTGCGGTGGCCGAGGCTGCTGCCGCTGCAAGCGAGGCCGCCGAGGTTGCGACAACCTCCCTCTCCCAGGTCCGGGACGTGGCAAGCGGACTATCCTTGCGATTGTATACGACGACTCGACTATTCCTTACTACTTTATCCATGACAGCATCGTCAAACCTGGCGGGGTAGGGATATAAATGTGTGCCAGCGGTGGAGGGCGGCGCTTCGGAAGCGAACTTTGATTGTTTGTTTCATTTCGTGGTAATGTTGGAGTGTCGGCCATAAAGAAGACAATACATAAGGATCAGATGGCGTCACAGACCGAGTTCTACACAATTGTTTTCTTGTGACGCTTGGGCGGCGGAGCTTTCGTTCCGTGTATTCGGGTTTTCTACCCTATGTGTTGGGTGGCTAACCCGGAATATGAAAAAGAAAGTTAAATCTTCGCTGCCCATTCGATCAACCAGTCGAGGGAGCTTTCACCCTATTCAAACGGTGCCGCGATTAATTACTTCGGCAGTACACCCTGTTCAACGTGACTTTTTTTCATACGCAAAGGTGCGTGGCTGTTAGGCCCAGCGGGTGGCAACAAGTCGGACAATACCGTCCGGACTCGAGAGTCCTAAATTTGGGGTTGAGCCTTGTGTGACATGATACGTGGTAGTAAAGTTGATTATCCTCCGTTTCACTAATGCCGGCGGTCCTATTCGGCGTGGAGCAAAACGGAATTCTGGGTGGTTGAAAAAACCGCATTATCAATCGTTCACAATTCAGTCTACTGCACTCTTTCTCGGCCATGTAGTTATTAGTGTACAAGTGCACAGGCTACCATGCCCGCCGACGCCACTACCACCACTACCACGTCTTGGAGAATGTGCGCATGGCTTCTTGAGGGTGGCCTGGTCGATTGCATAATCTCTTGTCGTTCGATGATTAACCTCTAGTTAATTAATTTCGCCATGCATCACCATGTGACACTGAACCCCGCATTTTGCCGCCCCAAAGATAGTGTGCCACGGTAATGGAGGGCCTCCTGCATCGTGATGGACGCCCTGACGGACTATCAAATCATGGTGGCAGTTCTGCGAAAGTGCAAGGTTCTTTGGCAGGCAGTAACCACCGCCGTAGAACATTCCAAATGCAAGAGCCCTCCATCAGCGAGGCGGAGGGCAAGCGCGCAACCCGGTTGGCTGGCCTTGCAGAATCAAACGGAGTAGTGGTTTCGACTGGGGAATAGTAAGCGGATTGAGCGGTCGACCGAGACCCCACTTTGGCACCGCAAATTATTTGCTTGGCTCAAACGGGTGATTCAGGTCGTTGGGATAAGTGGCTCAAAAGTGTGATTGTATGTAGGGCTATCTTAACAGATTACCAAATCACGTTGTTAGTTCTGTGGAGGTGCAAGTTTTGACAGGCATTTAGGAGCCCTCCATCAGCGGGTCAGGGAGAAAGCGCACAATCCGATTGGCTAGTCTTGCAGCGTTAATTGGCGTAGTTAGCTTTTTTGACTGGGGAATAGTAAGCGATTGGGGTGTCATTCGCAACTCCCCTTGGCAGTGGAAATGACGAATGGTTGCTTGGCATAATGTGTGTGATTCAGCTATGAGACGATTTTGGCTTGCAAGGTCGATAGCAATGCCAAGTGGAGACACGGGCGGGTTTGCAGCGGTATAAGCCAAGCGGGAATGGTTGGCTAGGCGAAGTGGCCGCCAATAACCAAATGCGGGTAGCTACCCCTCTCCCTTCCCATCCAAGTCACTGGCCAAAATCAGCTCATCTATCCAATTTGATGCACGGAGGGAGACATTGAGAGTTGACAGGTAGTATTAAACTGCTTCCCCACTCCTTCACAAAACGCCAACCACCCATCTTGGCACTGTGCTGGCAGTCAAGGGGCTCCAACGGCCCCACACTCTCAACAACAATACCAGTCCGATTCATACCCCAACCGGAGTAACGAGATTTATCATCCTGCCCATACAACCTCGCCTGCCGTCAACTTGCTTTGGAAGCTCATGGCTACCTTCGACATGCGATTTCTTACATAAAACCTCTAGCCACCAATTAATCTAACCCTTGATTTTTTAATTTTCTTGTCCAAAAAATCTTAGGGATCCAACCGGTCTTCAGTGCTACGGCAATGCTTTGAATTCTGTGATCGACACCATGACCTTCACTTGTGGCACGTGTTGGCGCAAGTTTCCCGCAGGCTGGCACTCCCGCGAACAGCATATAAACGCTACGGGCCACGAACAACCACAGTTCGAATGCAACAATGGTAGGAGGCTCGGGTATTATTTCCAGGATTAAACCCCCAATATTCCCCGCAAAACCTTTGGCCTATAAAGTAATTCCTCCTCCAATTTAGAAAAAAATGTAATTAAATAATGCATTAAAGTGTGTGGCAGGTTTGCATTAAAGGCAGCGTAAAGCGACCTTTATTTGGGGCTAACAAGGAACGTTTCCTATATAATACCTAATGCAAATAAAAGCTGGGAAAGCATTTAGGCTCACGCACCGAAATTTACTTATAAAGCTTTAACTGCAAATTAATCTAAACCACCCGGGCATTAGGGATACTATAGGTCATACCTCGACCTGGAACCTGGGCGCCCCTATGCTAATATTGGTGTGCTTATTCGCGTCTTTAGGCTAATAAAACCTAAAATACCAACAGCGCTGCGCAGGAAGGCTGCATGGCTGAATTAGGAACCCATTTTATATTATCAACCCTTGTACCGAACACCTACTAATGCAGAATGGTAGTGTTGGCAGCAACTGCAACCATATATCCCCTTCCCCCCATATTTCTCTAAACTATTTGGTTAGTCGCATTCTCATACGTTACCCGACATTTTTCCCTCGCGAAAGCAAGTCCAAATTGGGGTCACTACGGAATTGGAAAACATGTGGCTAAATGGAAAATTACCCCCTGTCAGACGTTCACAGCCTTAGACAATTAAGCCTGCTTGCCTTATCTATCCTTACGCGACAGGCCTGTTCGATCTTAACCCCTTGGCAATAACCATGGAACAGGCGTGCCTTTAAAGCAATTGACAACCTTGGCCGCTTGTGGCTGAATTGGCGCTTTATTGAATTACAATTTATTTCGCATAATATGTTCTCCATTTATTATGCACGGGAAAAAAGCGGGGTAATCCTACATGTGCTGACGACAATTTTCCTTGCAATAAACTCCACACACATGTGCTGGCCATTTAAAATTCAAACAATTATCGATTGGTATGCCATACCTATAAACCAGCGAACGTACCATTACCGTAAAGCGAATGCATTATTTGCTAGGCTCATTGGAACGGTAAAGGCCAGATAATAAATACGTGAATAAAACTCTGTCTATAGTGGCCTGCCCTCGCATGCAATCCACGTAATTTGGATTACAGTGGGCGCCTGAACATTATATTAGGCGGCTGCGGTCCATGCCAATATCCCCAACTTGTCACCTGCGACTGATTGAACTTCGGCTCCTATTCGCATTGCAGAAACTCGGGGAAAAATTCAATATATCAACACCAAAATCTATTTGTGCTGCGTGGGCCGTCGATGATACACCCTGTCACAAAGAAGGTAATTTTACCTGCAAAAGTTGCTTATTGATTTCGGTAAGTTGAAGATCTTTGATCATATTAACAAGGAACAACTTAACACTGGGAATAATTTAATACTGTGGGCCAGCCTGCCAGAGATCTCACTGGGCGTTTCACAAGCCCGACTGCAAATCATATTTGGGCAAGAAAACATAGCAGCCCGACTGGGTTTCTAAGAACCGACAACCCGCATTTATAGAAGATAATATGGGGCAAGATTTTGGGGGGAAAAAATATCTCTGGGGCAACACGCCTGCCTTTAATGTTTTAAACCTTGAATCCAACGAGGGAATAGACTATAATAAATAATTAAACCTTTTATTCGCCGGTATATTTGCGGTTCATTTGCCACCACCCTCACTCAGTTAAACTAACAAATTTGTTTTTCCTTTATAATCCTAGCATTTGGCGATCTCCGGAACGTCGTAAAAACCATCGCTCAAATCCCCGCCAGCTATCGCCATACTGTTAATATGACTCTAAACGACCTCGATCTCGACATTATGGCTCGTAATACAGTCATACTTCTTATTACGTTTGTCGTTAACCAAATAAACGATACAATCGACTGTATTATACATATATGGTACTCTGCTATTATCCGCAAACATCACCTGGAAATTCTGCAAAAGAAAATCCGCCCACTTATCCAGGACGTTTGCAAAAAGATTGAGCAGAAAAAGCCCGGGAGCATCCAAGG
Source organism: Pyricularia grisea (assembly GCF_004355905.1). Taxonomy (NCBI): domain Eukaryota; kingdom Fungi; phylum Ascomycota; class Sordariomycetes; order Magnaporthales; family Pyriculariaceae; genus Pyricularia; species Pyricularia grisea. The sequence goes on along the minus strand of NW_022156717.1, from coordinate 566,859 downwards.
AAAAACGTGGAAGTTTGGGCAGCATTCTTTAAAACTTATGCTGGAACAATCAGCGTGGAGTCGTCTATTATCGTATTTGGATGTACCATTTGGCTTGGATAACAAAAGCGCCCAGCGGATACGCCGAACAGTAACCCTTACTAAATCCAGAAAAGATTATCGTTACAGGAACTTATTATTTTACACATAATCTTATCGAATTATTAAACATCGGTTTTGGAAAGACGGAATACTCCTACCATTTGGGCTAAGGCGCGAGGAGTTTGTCGAACCTAACCCGTAAATGCTGCCCAATCCGTTTAAAAATACTGTAATACTAATTTTCGTAAGACCCTATTCCAGACGGATAACATTTGGCCTCTGCGGAACAATGCCGATCCTTTCAACGGGTGGCTCTGAAAAAATATCCATACCACTTCTAGCGGGCCTGCAACCGCAAATATATATGGAAAACTATTTTGCCACGTACAAAGTGTACTGGCCTCGTTTTTTCGCCGTTTGTCAAATTTTACCGCCGTTTTTCAACTCCTGCAAATCAATGCCCGTAATTTCGAAAGCTACATTGGGGCAGGGAAATCCTTCAGTCGAATAAAGGTATAATTATTACGAGATATTGTTGGAACTGCCTTGGGAAACTATATTAACACGATTGGCCCAGATTATAAACATATCGGACTGCGGTTATCTCGGGCCACATTTCACAATCGGAATCATGGCGCCGATACTCCAAAAGCCGGCAATAAACCCACACGCAACACTTATTACGCTGTTCATAAACGCCGTTAATGAGAATATAACTGGACAAAACCGTATAGAAACCGCAATAAGCAACCATTCATCCAAAATATTGGTGGAATACCTTCCGCCAAATAAGCCACCGATCGGCAAGTACGACCCTAACCTTATCAAATTCGTCTCCGCTCGGGATCTCGTCATTGGGTATGAGCAATACTTCGGCCGGTAAATATGAGGTACACTGACGAATGTTGCTTCGTCGTATCTAACCTATCATTAGCTTCCAGGAAAAATTCAAACTTCGGGAATTGGCAAAATTCGTTGGGGCGGAAATAAAAGACCGTCACACAATTATTAAGAAATGGCCGTACAGGCTAAAACTCAAGCCTAAGCAGCCAGGGGCTCAACAGGAGTTCGAGCTGACCCTCGCGAGCGGTCTGTCAACCAAAGAGCGTTATATGGAGTGGGGGAGAGCGTAGCCAATAAAGTACTTGCCACGATCAATCGGGCGCGTGACCTATACCGAACTTTCCATCGGCGGCCAATTTCGACGATGCTTCTGCGTTAGTGTTTCTTGTGGTTCTACAGTAATACGAAAGAGGAGGATGGTCTAAAGTGCAACGAGATTTGGGGAAGCCCAAAATATGGGAGTTGTGGACCAAAACACGTTCTTGGTGAGATTGCGTACCATTAGGTCTTGGTGGTGATAACTGCCCGTGGCTGTCCCAAAAATTGGTAGGCAGTTCCATTTTGGGGAATGCACAAATATGTCACATCCGGGCCAAATTTGGTACTTAAGCTGATTTAAATCCTCAATTCATAAACTTATATTTATATTACGGACGCTTCAACTACCAGGCTTCCAACAGGGTAAACTAAACCTAAACTGCTATCATACTCAGAAACACTCTGAATATTACAGCTATTATCCAGTATACTTGCATTTTACCTGTTCAAATGGCAGTCATACAACCAAGGGCCGTAGATCCAGCCGTCTTTTACCATCGTACCCTTTTCAATGTTTCCGGCCTGGTCGCCATCATTACGGGCGCTGGGAGTAGTATAGGTCGCCCTATCACCCTAACCATGGCCCTTGATGGCAACGCGCGCTTTTACCTTCTTGGCCGCCGTTTTGGCAAACTCAAACAAAGCGCTGCTTCGTTTAAACCTGCCCACGCCGTTATCAGGGTCACAACTATTTTGCAGGTCGACATGCCGCAAAAGAACCAGTTCGTCGCCACCGCCGCACGCATTACCGCTGAGACGGGCTTTGTGCAGCTCTTTGTCGCCAATGCTGGAGTTTTAGAGCCCAAGCCACTCGGTTATCTGGGTTGGTTTTCTGATATTCACAATTTGCGTGTCGATGGGTTTAATCATCGGTCAAAGGCCAGAATAGTCAGGCAATTGTCATTGCATGTAGCTCCGTATCTTTATTTAAAAATGGACCTGGCCGTTGGGAGGATGCGACCGTTTTCGTAAACTCTTTTAGATCAATACTTAGTTGTATCTTTATCCTTGCAGAAATATAATTGTTCGTGCGCATCCTGCATCCATTCAAGGCGCTGCTCATCCGTCAAATCCTGTAGAGCAATGTAGCTATCAGAACAGGACATCCTGCAATGGTGGTTTTGACATGAGATAATGCTAGTTAGCGTATTCGCAGGGATAAGAAGCCTCAGATAGTTCAAAACCCCTAAAGCCAGATTACCGTATTTCTGCATCACGGGCATCAATTGCTTGAAGAACTTTTCCTCTACCCTCAAGACCGCGATAAGGCGACCGACTGGGCGTGCGTTCGAGGCAGAGCTACCGATATTCTTTCCGACTTCGAAGACAACTCGATCGAGGACTGTATCACGCCGCGGTTCGAAGCAACCTAGGAATTCATCAACTTGCTTTACGACTTGTACGAAAGCCTGCCGAAAAGGTCCATATTTGTTGGAAACCACTGTTTTTGTACTTTTTTTCCTTTAAATATAACGAGAGGAGGCAGGGCAACGCCCACAGCCGATATACATTCGAGTATACTCGTACAACCCCGCGTTCCGGGCTCTTTTCGCTGTAACGGCCGGATCCCGTTAAGGCCTGATACCAAGCCATTAGAACCTTTACCTTCCGTTATACCGGTTTCGTCCATATTCCACCAATTTCCCGGTTTAATATCGTTGATAACGGGATTGGTAATATAAAGCCACCAAGATTCAATTACCTCCGTAGTAGCGCCATTAACCCGGGCGTTATTTATTCGACGGGGCCTTTGGGTTTTGAGGACTGGATAGCGAGCCAAAAACCGGGCTATCCAACATTTTCCAAGGCCCTTTGTTTCTCCAGAAGCTTGAAGGATTCGTTCCGCAAAAAAAGTAATTCCTGATGCGTTTGCGGTAGCCCTAAAGCGGTTTGGGCTAATACCCAATCAGCTAAATGTTTTTCCTGCTCCGGCGAAAGCTTTTGGAACGGTTTTTGAGCTTGTTTATAAGATTGTGAACCTTTTAAATCAATGTTGAAGTGTACATCTAGAGATGCCCCATTTTCGGGGGGTTTTGTGGATTGATTGGCCATTTTACATGTCAGAAATAGCGGTAAGAAGCTGGTTTTCAGTATATTGTTTCATTGGGAGCTTAAGAAAAAGAGTGAAAAAATTGAATCCAAAAGTGAAAAGTTCGTGGAGATATTTATAAAAAACGATACGAGGTGAAAGTGGCTGAGTAGATATTTTTAGGGGCCCATTTGCGGGGNGGGGGGCATCAGGGGGTGGCTCACGTTAGACTCTGGGGGCAATCGGTTGAATATAAGTGCAGGGGCCGCACGCGATTTCGACGGATAAGACAAGGGAAGCGTAGTTTCCGAGACGCTTTTCGACGGACTTTCTTCGGTGTCGTCGGGCCTGCTGTGTAGCAAGAAGCGACCAGCCACAGGTAAGGCACCATGACCCGAAGGCTGTTGATCGACAGTGCGAAACCGTCTTCTTGGAGCAGCGGTCAGGCCGGCCTCATCACGGATACACTGTTTTCGCGAAAGCGAGACGTCATCATTTTGCGCGAGCACTTTTTGTCTATGCAATAATAAGGTTTGTCGGAATTTCTCTAACATTGTCGCTGGAGGACGTCCACCTGCCGGATTTCTTATGTGCGCGGGGCGTAAGTTCGTTACTGGAAAGCCTGTTGATGGAGGGTTACATGGTAGATGAAAGCGATGAGTGTAGGAAATATCGTATGTACAAAGACCTAACCGCATGTATACCTTGCCGTGTTTGGTGGTAACGCGGGTGAGGGGAGATTAATGCAATGAAACAGACCCCTTTTTTGGTTTTTTTTAGCATTTAACGTCCAGAATCCAATTGGTTGGTACGGTATGTTGTTAGCTTTTTTACTTGGTGTTGTCGACACCAATACCTATTACCAATATAGATACCTTCAATTTTCGTGCAATTCTCCACTTTCAAAACTGACAAAACACGGACTGGTCTCGCCAGCGCTCAAACCTCACTGTCGTCTCAACTCAACTCACCAAAAAACCTCGCTAGTACTATCGAGATGTTAATAACTACAGCAGTGACCACGCTGCCTTCGCCCGCGTGCAAAACCATCTATTGTACCCAATGCAATTGCAAGTTTGGCAACACTAAGGACCTGCAGAACCACATCCAGGACTTTTTCTCGCATCGTGCCGCCGCATTATCATTCAATTGCGAAATTTGCAAGAAGGCATTTAAAAGCGAGAAGGCGCTGCAGCAGCACACCCGAAGCTCTCCCCGCTCGCATTCGTCTTTGTTCAACTGCCGCATCTGCGATCGGTCCTTCAACAGCGAAAAGTTTCTGCAGCAGCATATTCGTGACTCTCAAGCGCACGCTGCATCTTTCGACTGCGTTGTCTGTAATCGAGAATTCAACAGCAACGAAGCTCTGTAACAGCACTTTCTCAACTCTATAACCCACCACCGGCGGCAGCAGCAACCTCGGACCCCGCTCGACCAGTTTTTTCTTTCGTTTAAAACCTTTAAACACGACCTTTCCGAACCGCCGGCCGCGTTTTTTAACCGCTTACGGAGGCACTAAGGCTGGCGTAGGGGCGATGCCGATTCTGATGACGCCTGGGACAGATACCAAACCGCGCTTGAGAGCGAGCTTCGCATGTGGTACGATTCGGGAAACTCGCTAGCCGCGTGGCACGCTCTCTGCCGCGCCATTGGCGTCGACCCACTGCCGCAAACATGCGAAATGTGCGAGAGGGTGAGTGACGTCTGTAGAAATCTCACCAAAAGAAAAAAAGAAAAAAAGGAAAACAGTAGTGCTAGGGATGAGTTTATGCTGAAATTCCTTCTTGGAAAAATCACAGGCCGTGCGAAGCATCTATGTCAATATTGTCGACTTGATCGAATGGGCACGGGCGCAGCGTGGGCACGACGTGCAGCCGGTCCAAACTTTTGCAAGCCTGGAGGATCTGCGATCTTACACGATTGAAACGAAGAAGATATACCATAATCGGCTTGAGAATCTGGATGAAGACAATGTCGTTTTGAGGCATCTGCTCCGGCGCATTTTCAGATAGAGGGATAACGTAATAAAAGATTTTGACGCCAAAGATTCTTTTTACGATTTTCCAAAAATCCTACATCCAGCTTTTCGACCTTTTTTTTTCTTTGCGAGTTTGTATAATTTTCAAGAATAGCGCTTCGACCTTTGTAAACTTTCCTTGTCCTTATGCATATTAGCCGCCGTTTTAAAGCAATATTGCCAAATCCTTCAGTGGTTGATCGCCTTGAGGGCGGTGGTTTACTGCCTTTTTGATATGAGCGAATAGCCTCTGGCATATAGACCTGGCGGAACACGCGTTTATCGTGTACCGCAACGGCGAAGTTACCGCCCAAGGTTCAGCAGCCTTGGGCGGGCCATGCCACGTCTTTAACGCCGAAACGGTCGGGGCATTGCGCGGCTTAGAGGCAGCCGCTGCGAAACCAGGAGACATAATATAGGCATGCGTGGACAGCGCCTCCGTTATTTGGGGCCTGAGAGGATTTGTGTCGCTGTCGTCGCAATGGGCCTATATCCGATTCCACGAACTCGTGGAGGAGCTGAAGGATAAAGGCGTTAGCGTCCGCATACGATGGTGCCCGGGGCTTGAAGGAATCGAAGGGAACGAGAAAGCAGACCGCCTAACAGACGAAGGCGCGAAAGGACCCGCGGACACCGACCTCCGCACGCAAGGCGCAACCGTTAGCGGCATTCGATCCGAACTTCGGAAGGCAGCCCGAGAGGCCAGCGCGCGATGTTGGCAGGCCAGGAAAAGGTAAGATGCATATGACCGGTGGAAATTGGAATATAACCCAACGAAGGAACCAAACGAACTTTGTTAACCCATTTTGGGGCATTACCAAGCTATGCGGACAGGATACGGGGACTTCCGAAGTTACCACGACCGGTTTGCTCACCAGGGCGCAAAAACGCAATGCCCTTGTTGCGATAACTCCACAGCATCAGATCACTTGGTCCATTGCCCAAACAGTGTCAAACTATGGAAAAAGTGGCCCGACGGCCCGACTCAGCGGCCAAACACGCAGAACAGACCAGACAAGAGTACCTATACAAGATATTGGGGAATCCGCGGCCTTCGGGGAGTTCGCAGCCATTACTGGCCATTTTACCCTCCCTCCGCGCTGAAAGCGCATCGAACCCGCCCTAGTGAACACCCCCGCGCGCAACGGTGCGCACGAATAGACGGCGGAAGGCGCCGCAGGCTGGTCATACCTCTGCAGGAATATAAGTTGCAGGGCCGTAGCAGGCACCCACCCCTACATCGCCCCGGGCCCGGCCCGTGACGATCGATCCGCTATATAGACTTATGTAGACTTAGATAGCGCGCCGTGGTGCTCCAACTACTACTACTACTACTACTACTACTACTACTACTACATTTTGGTAATCCAAGCAAATTCGCATCTGCCATTGTACGCGAATCTCTCCCGTTGCTTAGCCCAGTTCAAAGCATGGGATTTGTCGCTAAATAGTGATAAAAAGCAACTAGGACGACCCGGGCACCATTCGAAATGGCGTTTAAGGGCGCCGGTAAGATTAGCCTTATTGGGAAACTGGCGAGTACTGTCAACAGCAACGTCGCCACTTTTGTCCAGATGCGATTAAATATTGGCATGGCGTACGCGCCAAAGAATTTGAGGTGGCGAGGTGCATATGTACGATATTAAGTCAAACTCGTTCACCATTTTCGCAAGTGGTTAATTGGGAAAAAAGGAACTGACGCGTGTTTTAAGCGAGCAACTTGGCTGTAAGAAGTACACTGACAGTCTTATATGCTACCTTGGTATTTTATTAAGACCGTCTGATAAAATTTTGACTTTCTTAACACTTGAGCGGGGTTAACCCATGTTTCACCGAGGCGAATACGCGTTTTTGAAAGTGTTGAAAAGCCCACGTATGAAAAAACTATTAGGTTTATTCTTTTTAGCTTTGATTGATGTTGGAAAACATGAATAAAACTAAATAAATAAAACGTTATGGTATAGAGGGCACGCATTGTACCAAGCGAGGAGGGGTTGGCGAAGCGGCCACCAGCACACAAATGCAGCTACCCCTCTTTTTCCACCCAAGCCATCGTCTGGCGACAGCCTAGCGGCATTCCACCAAAAACGGTCCATTCGTAGTTAGCCTCCTACCCTCCACTTTATTTCGCTCCGCATTCTGCCGCCTTACAGATAACGTGCCGCGGGGGGCCTCCCGCATCATAATGGACACCCTTCTGACTGGGATAAGCGATTCAAAATGGCTTAACTCTATGTAGGGCTGTAATGGCGAACTACCAAATCATGGTGGCATTTCTGCGAAGGTGCAAGCTTTTTTTGACAGGAACTCACCACCACCGTCAAACATACCAAATGCAGGAGCTCTCCATTAGCGGGGCGAGGAGCAAGCGCGCAATCCGATTAATAATGCCGGTTTTTGGGGGTTTTTAGCCGCGCTCCTGTTGGGGTCCGTCCAGCTAAACACCCTGCGATCTTGACTTTTCCATCCGGAGCTCGTCCAGGAGACTAATGACTTTTCATCGGCTTCGACGCGTGTACCGCTGTTTGGTTTCTCACTCTTCTCCCCCCCGTATCTAGGTCACATAAATATCCAGCCTAGCAAAGCTGTAAACGAAATTATATCCCCAGTAACTGCGATGCTCATGCTTGTAAATCCCTGCAACCATCTCTGAACAACCCTACGGTCAGCGCGAAAGAAACCTGCCAAACGGATCTTTGTTTGAACTAGCTTAATAGTGCTCTACACTACCGGATAAGGTTACTAATGCTAACTAATCTAATAGTTTTGCTCTCTATCTCTAGCCTCTAGCAGTATTCTTAACTCTTCCGCTAATACCGGCTTTTTGCATAACTCCCAGCCCTACTATTATGGCATAACGACCGTCTCAGGCGGATAACCTGCATCGTGACTTCAATTTTGGGCCTTCGGTTGAAATTGCCCCAACCAAAAACCGGCATGGTATGTCGCCCCCATAGGATAAACAATAAACGCCGTCGCTTTTCACCTTATAATTGGTTGATTTTTCTGATGGCACTTCAAAAAGGTCTGTCCTCAACTGGGTCAGGATCCTATCCGGGATGCGGCCCTCTACAATCACTTTCAACAACTTCAAAGGGCAGCATCTCGCCAACTACACAAAATACTCGATACGCAGGTCAGTAAGACTACTGTTCGTCTTATCATACCGCAGCCTCGCCCAATTATGCGTATTATTGAGTACTTCGCGGTAATCTGTGCCGAAAAGCCTGGCTGCCTCTTCGATTGCAAAACTTCTCGCTGTTTGATCAATCTCATCGTTTTTCTCCACCCAACACCTGTGTGCGAGCCGCCTTGAGGTGTCTAGCGCCTATCATAATATCCGAAGAACATGGAAACTTGTTACGTCGCGTTGCAGGTGCCGGGAAGGTTGCCTTGATGCTGCATGCTCTCCCTCATGCTTGTTTTGGTTGTTATGTTTTGGCAACCAACAACACTGCCAAGGTGGGGGTGAATTCAGCCCCAACTGCAATCTATTCCTTCGCATACTTGAAAATCTTTTCATCTATCCAGAAAAGTATCAGCCCACATCTATTTATTTGATATCTTTTTTTTGCAAAAATTGCCGCATGTTCCCTGTCAACAAAGCCCGTCCTACCCTGGCCTCATTTTCCAACCAAATCTAGACAGTGGGCAAAAGACGTTTCTAGCTTCTTTATTATACAAAAAAGGTATGTCTGTTTTCGGTAATAAGAACCTTTTGCCAGGGTGATCTCAAAGCAGGACTTTATCCAAAGTACCGCAGTAACTATCTAGCAAGCTTCTGGGTCCGAAATTATTAACTGCTATACTTCTAAAGCACATTGGCATGCAGACACGCCACTCTCACCAGGATCATTGTTTCGATCACCTAAGCCCATCGTATTCAGTTATACCATGCTCTTTCAAAAAAAAAAAAAAAAAAAAAAAAAAAAAAAAAAAAACAAAGTGACTCAATTGCGATGGAACGACAATGGAAATACTCCGGCCCGTTGGACTGAGCGTAAATCCTGGACGGGTTGTGCAACGCAGCGCCATCAAGTCTTCAGGCTCGCACGGGCCCTGTCCACCTCTTTGTCGCCAAGACATGCGGGGATGGATGTGGCGGATGACATCCGGGAAGTCTTGGCAGAATCTTTCAAGCTCCTCTCAACGACGGCAGAACCCCTATCTATTTCTAAAATAAAAGAGTTCGGGGGTTATGCAGACAGAAAATGAATGAAATCTCTTTTTTGTACAGGGTGTACGTTAGTGGTGATAGGGCGTGGTGTGTTATTACGACGGCTGGAAAATAACATTAATTAGCCAAAACGTTCCAACGAGAACACCCCCATCCGGATCTTGCATGGGCGTTTGGCCGAAAGGCAGAAGCCTAAAGGCACAGCACCGTAGGCAGGGGTCGGGTACGGGTAGGAGTTGAATGTTAAATGCACAAAAGCGCAAAACCGGCAAGGATTACTGTTACCGCTGCTCTGCAAACAGAGCCAATTGGGAAAAATGCCGTTATGGGTGATCGTAAATCTTCGCCAAAACAAAATTTACCGTGTAAAAGGCAAACTTCTCAAATTACCTGCAGCTGGGAACAGTACAGGTAGTGGATGACTCATAGGACCTTGACCATCCAGTGGAGACTTTGGCTGCCCGGATGCACCACTTGCCCTATTCGAACATGCCACCCCCTGTCACATCCTTGGTGGCAATCACAAAGGCTGCCATCTATAACATCGTTACCAACGATGCTCAACACAGCGCCCGAACGTGAAATTTTCACTCTAGGAACATCAGCTAGGATTTGGCAGACCCAAACTGCCCAGTCCCGGATCACCTATGCTATGCCGGTCACCCACCTCACATCGCCGCCAAAAAAACTGGCAAAAAAGTTGTTGAAATCATTCCGGATCCTGCAGCGCAGACAGCACAGGCAGCTCAAACATCCCCGCAGATCTCTGCATAGCAGTAACGATGGAAAGACATGGTCGCACCACCAAGCTACAAACGATTGGGAACACCTTAGTTCATATTAAAATTCCAAACAAACGTACAGACCACAACAGATTTTGCGTATCCTGATCTCAAGCTAGAGGTATAGTGAAATCGATGTTACAAGCCAGTATTCCGACCTTTTTTTAACAGAATACGTTATTTCATATAATTAGTAATAACGTTAAAATCTTTCCCAGACCATACCAAACCTTTGGAAAAAGCTAAATAGCGAGCCCTTAGGAACAAACCCAGCATAGGTAGATTGCCACCAAACTGCGAAAGAATCTAGGTTTTTATCAGCCCACAAATATTTCTAAAACAAAAATCACCAATTAGGACTTTCTTACCAACAACGGGTCCCAGTTCTGCAAAGCCAAGGGCTTCCACAACCCACGGCGCCACAAACACCAGCACGCCGACGGCAACGATAATGGCAAAACCAGCGGTCAAATACGGGTATTCGTATGGGAAATCGAAATTAAAAATTGTAGCTTTTTCGGCCTTATTAATAAATTCCTCCAAAAATGGCCCAATCGTCTGTCGGCCCTGTTTGATGAGCGCTTCTAGACCTGTGACAATTGCGTGGGCGATACGCTCAGTCCAGCCTTGGCCGCCCACCGCGTCTTTGATTTAATATCTTAATATTGCATCGTTTTTTTCGGCGGTGCGAAGGAGTTCCACGACCACGTCCGATATCTTATGGGCGGAGCGAACGGCAGAAGAGGTGCAAGGCTTCTCGTGGGCATTAAAAGGGTAATAACCATCTTTTATACTGCCAAAGCAGTTGGCGAAACGATTGAGAAATTTCATATTGCTAAAGTTACAGATTTAATTGCGTATTCGTTAACGTGAAAGCGACAGTTGCTACGTCGGGATATCGTTCAGGCTTATAAATAATTTGTCAGCCTCGCTACTAGAAACAAAAAATTGGCAGTTTTGTGAAAAACTTTTCCGGGAAAATCCATAACGGTAAGCTAACTTCCAAATAAATAATACCTTAATTCAGGACATTTTAATTTTATTTGACAACCAATCGTTTTGTAGGCTCTCGTCTTCGGAAGATGTAATTTGACCAAACTTTTTGAGAAAACATAAACGCCGTCAAAGTAAACTTATTTTCACACACAATTGTTTGCTTTCTGTATAGATTATATATATGAGATGGAGAAAAGCTTGCTGCCTCGCTACAATCTTGCCTTCGCGAATGGCGATATATATGATCGGCCAACATACTTAAAGCTATTTAAAGGTTGCTGGCGGTGCGGTAATTTTACTCTGCGGGTGCTTGATGCCGTGGGGAAGGTTAAATTTCATGTCAGCCGATGAGACCAAGGCGAGATAATTTTGAAGTTCGGCCGGTGAAAATACCTCGTCACTTATCAAGGTCCTCCACCATTCATGGGTCAGACCCACCTTTGTTAGCGATTTACACCCAAACACACCAATAAGCTTAACAGCTGAAGAATTTTCGCCCTCCGGGCGCCGGTCGTCATGGCCTCACCAGAGGTCTCAAACCGCCGCGCGCGCCCGCAGAGCACGCCGCAGGCTTTGCCGCAGGGCCAGGCCGAGTCGGGACACGTATCTCTCGACACGCGCACCGCTAACGCGCCTCAGCCGGCTGGCCGCGGAAGGTATTCCAGCCTCCCGGCCCTGGCCATCAAAACATTGCAATAGAAGTTGGAAAACGTGGAAATAGTCGGCAGCTGGTTCGAAAAGGTTTTTGCAGCCAAGCTTGAAAGTTTACAGGCCCCGGAGGACGCCGCGTTTAGGAGAATTGTTTTTGAACTTGACGACGTGATCAGCGGCTGGTTTCTCAGTCGCACCCTCCCTGAAAAAGAGCGCTCGCGCTCCCCGTCGCGTTCGCCGACCAATTCCAGCGAAAGGCGCAGCATCTTAATTACAAAAACGGGCACGGCGTCGTCGGCCTTTAAAGGCAGAGGTACGCCCATTAACAAATCGGTTATATGGGCCGAGCGAGCCGCCACGCCACCAGCGGCGGCCCCAACGCAAATTTTAACCCCGGCCACGCGCTCGTACCCGATACGTACGATGCCCGGCAATGCACCTGACAGTTCCGCAGTTTCCTCCCAATCGGGCCGGGACCGCTCCCAAGCCCCGAAACGTTTGACAGAATAACCGTCCAATCGCATCCTGATTCGCGTAAATGATAAACTGCGGATAGTGACGAGGGAGCTATACGCGGTAACGATTAAATTGGCCGAATTGGTTTTAGTACCACATAGTAAAATCCCAAACGCCAAACGTATCCCCACGGGCTGGGGTATTACGGTGGCCTTTAAGGAAATACGGCAAAAATTCCTCAGCCTTAACGTAGTTAAGGCCATTATGGACGTATTGGACGCGCGGGAAGTTATTGTCCCGACAACCTGGCACATATACGCCGTCTTTGGAATGCCCCGAACGCTTAATTGCCTGGACGGAAGAAAGGACGTATATGAGGTAATCCAGAAGGAGATTACCGTGGCAGCAGGCCAGCAGCCAGTTAACTGGCATATTTCCAAACATGGCTACGACCTATATACGGTTAAGGGCACGTGGATAATGTCCTTTCTTCAACCCGTAAAGCCTTTTCAGCTTTTTGGAGTGTCGAAACGTGCGCGGAAGGTTGAAAAATCACGCAAAATTACACACCACCACGACGGTTGCCAGGGATATTGCGAAATACGTCGCTGCGTACGGCAAGCGCGTTACGGCATATATGGTAAAGCAAAACATGCGATAGGAAAAGCCGTGCAAGGCAGCCCCCAAATGCGTCAATTGCCACGGCCATTTCCCATCCGGATATGAGAACTGCCCTGCCCGACCTTTAATGGTAAATGGGAAACTTGAACGACTTTCACAGCGTAAACTAAAGGGGATTCGCAGAATCGGACGTGCCAACCGTGCCGCGATTATTAACGACCGGGCTGAGGCGGCCCGCCGAGAGCCAGCACCTGCAATCCCGGTCCTAAACACCTTATCGCAGCATTCGCAAACTTCGAGCTCCCGATCGAGCATTTCAAATAAAAGAGCGCGGCCATGCGAGGCGGCAGGGGCGGACATCCGCAACTTCCTGCAGGCTGAACAGGAACGTGTGCACGACGAAATCGTTTGGGCAGCCGAAATGGAGGAAGACGCAGCGGCTGCCGAAATCTGCCCCGCTGATGTGACAGACTTGGAAGCAACCCATCGATTGATATGACGAAAGACTCGCTCGGCAATATGCAGCGGGAATGCCTCGACGCAATTTGGGCCAACGTAGGTAAAAAAATGGGTATACATCTGAGCCTATTGGAGTTGTGCCACCAGAGAGAAGTGGACCTGGTTAACGTCCAAGAGCCATGGTGCGGGCTAAATACGACTATACAAACGCACCCGGGCTATGATGTTTTTGCGCCAGTGGACGAATGGCACGCAAACACTTACGAAGCCATGATTGGGCTCCGGCCTCGGGTGCTTACCTACGTTAAAAAGGGGGCAGCCCTAGGGGCCGCACAACGACGGTTACCGCAGGGCCAAAATACGCGGGACGTACTCTGGCTCGAAATTAACGGAATATTATTTATTAACGTATATAGGGCTCCGGGTACTAAGGCCGCGCTGAAAATGGTATGCAATACCGTGCCAAATGGACCCACGGTGCTAGGCGGCGATTTTAACGTAGCGGCTGCTGCATACCAGCCGGGCCGCGCAAACGCACGCGGAAGGGATCAACTAACGGCATGGGCGCAAGCCCAGGGGATGAGTTTTACAGGAAATATCGGCGTGCCCACCCACCGCGACGGGGGTTTACTGGATATGGTCTTTTCCAACCTCCCCAGCACAATAACTGTGGTTAACAACAGTCTTTACACAGGCTCCGACCACAAATCCCTTTATACCACGCTGCGGACGCGCGGCGCCCCCCGCCCGGAGGCGGTCAACGTTTCGGTTAGGGACGACCGGCTACCAAAGTTCGCGGAGCTACTTGCTTTTGGCATGCAAAACATACCGGACCCGGGATCCGCGGCCGATGGCTACGCATTGGACGCGTGGGTAGCTGAATTTACAACTTTATGGGAGCAAGTGACGTGGGTCGTGGGTACGCCGGCGGGAAAAAGGGGCAGCTCGGCTCCCTGGTGGACCGAAAACTGCCAGCGGCTCTGGTCCGAATTCCAGCGGGTTAAACGGAGCGCTGTAAATAGGGCAGACGCCTCTGCCGAGGAAAAAGCCTATACGAAAGGGGTGCGGGCCGCGAAGCGGGAGTACTGGAGGCACCGGATTAACCAACTGCGCGACGATAAGGATTTGTGGAACATGGTGGGCTGATTGGGAACCGGACCACGGCTCCGGTCCCCACCGCTGGTTATTAACGGCGAGCAAATGAGCGAACCTTTAGCAAAAACGGAAACACTGCAACGGGAGGTGCTTGGCCTATTCTCGGCGGAGGATAACCTGCAGGGAAACCCCTTGGAGGCCTGGTCGCCGGAAGAGGCTAAAATCCCTTGGGACACCCAGGTTAGTGCGGAAGAGGCGGAGCGCTCCTGCATTGGGGTTACGAGCACGTCCCCGGGCATCGACGGAATGACCGTCCGGCTACTCAAAGCCGGATGGGCTTCGTTGGCCGAGCCGGTGCGCAGGCTCTACCAACGTTGCCTGGAACTCGGACATTTCCCAACGCCTTGGAAGAAGGCCGAAGTCGCGATGCTACCGAAAACGGGGAAGAAAGACCGGAGCAGCGTTCGATCCTGGCGGCCTATAGCCCTCCTTTCCTGCATCGGAAAAGGCCTCGAGAGGCTCGTTGCACGCCGGATAGCTTGGGCCATACACGACAACGGGCTCCTTAGCTGCACCCACGGCGGTGCCCTACCCAAGCGATCGGCGACGGATCTGGTTTGTGCCCTCGCCCACGATATCGAGCAGGCTTTAGCTCGCGGGGAGGAAGTTACCCTTGTCGCATGCGACGTCCAAGGCGCCTTCGACGCCCTCCTCCATGGGCGATTAATACGGAAAATGCGGAGCCTCGGGTTTAGTAAAATGCTCCTCAGGTTCGTGATTAACTTTTTAAGCGGCCGCCAGGCCCGAGTCCGGCTGGAGGATACGACCACGGGCTTTAGGCGGCTTGAGTGCGGCACCCCGCAAGGGTCTCCCCTTTCCCCGATCCTATATATGCTATATTTGGCGTACCTCGTTAAAAACGGTGCGAAGTGGCGGCTGGCATACGCAGACGACGTGCTCACATGAGTTAGGGGTGCTATTCGCAGAGTTCGGGCGGCTGAAGCGCCTCGAACATACTTTTGTCTTCAATGTATCATAATGCATTGGGCCAATGCAAAAATCTGTATTTTCTTTGTCATTTACATGCTCTTTACATGCTTTCTCCATGCTTTCTCCAGTAGGGGTAGAAGTCCCCCTGCTTAAACAGTTAGCACAGCGCTGTGGGCTGTGTGGGCAGTCCCGATTTCGGTGATACTTGTGCAAAAAGAAAAAAAGAAAAGAAAAAAACCTACTATGCGGTAGTTTTAAGGCCCGCACATACACATAACGGTAGCAGGGAGGGACTTTTTTGCCTCGTCCCGTACTAGGGCCCGGGCACTGTGACGCAATAAACAATCATATTGGTGCCTGATTCTCTATGTCCCCTTTGTCTACCGCTGAATCTTCACCTTTATCAACTGCTCACCCTCTGCCTACCCTTGTTCAACAGGGCGGTTCTATTTGATTGGCAACCGTTAGGTATGCTCCATACTTTATTTGTAATTTCTTATAGGCCGGCTGGCGTTGTTTGCTGTGTGATGGTCCGCGCGAGTTTGTAGGGGCAGTCTTCAGTGCCTGCATCCCTAGACTGTGAGGCGCACGGAGGGTTCGTCTGACGGCTTGTGCCGTGAAGTATGGGTGAAAAGGCATTAAGTCTATTCCTCGTCAGAGTTTGAGTCGCTTACGATCGGTGTCCCTAACCCGGTCAGGCACGATCCGCCTCTGCCCTCCTTGTTTTCCCCCTGTGTAAATAAAGAAGATAGAACGCGCGCCGAGATACACCTCAGGAGGTTGCTAACGGCCGGCTAACAAGCCGGGCCGAGCCCGGCGTTAAATAATAATAATACTACTACTACTACTACTACTAAATGCATAAAGTGCTCAAAAGGCTTTTGATAAAATTGTGAGAGCTAAATGCCTCCAAATATTCGACGTTAAAAATAGGGAGTTGGTTCTCGTACCTTTTGGTGTAGCCCTTCAAATTTGGCGGTCCCTGGGCATTTTGCCCTCACTAAATCCCGGAAGGTGTTAGAAGGGTGCGGCTGGGGATCACCGATAGTAACAACGTTCGAAAACTGGGCATGTTAATTTATTAGGCATATGATGAAAAGCGTGTAAAGGTAATTAGGCTTTAGTAGCAAAGTAAACAGCGCATCATGTTATTTGGAAATCTTTAAGAAACGGATTTATCATTTTATTCGTGATGTTTGGCTCATAACATCCTTAACATAGGTCATTTCGGAGAAACCAGCAGCCTCGACAAGCAAAGCGCCATTGTCGCCACCATAAATATCCGAAATATGGCGAGTCCAATTATACCTACCAATAATTGCAACCTTTTCATCCGACTTTAAACATTTGAGGCATTGAATTTCAGACTTTAAACATATCCCGATGCTTCCTCCCTAGGTGTTTGGAAAAGCACCTCCCAGGTTCCATCGTCATTTTGCAAAAAAGGCATAAGGTTAATTTGCCCGCATAAATCTCCAGTCGGCCCTTATCCGAAAACTTTCTCTTCTTTTCGATCTGTTGCGTATTATTCACCTCTTTTTTTTCCGCTGATTGACGCTAGTTTCTTTTCCGCTTCCGGATGCATCCGTCTGTTGGAAGCGCCGGGGCGTGAAGCTCACCGTAAAATCTCTGGACATGATTGCTCCACTTTGAAGTCCCATCCCGTCCGGATTTTTGAAAACAATAAACATTGCGTAGAATTGTTTCCAGTCAGCCTAGCATATCGTTTCAGTTGATCTGCTACCTCCCTAGAACTTTTGGGGGTTTTCCAGTCGATTAATAAGCTGTTTTGGGTCGCCCGATTCAGATTGCCGGGTTTTAGGTGAGGTGGAGCTAGTTATGGTTGGCAGTCGCCTAGACACGCCATTCCGCAACAGCGGTAAAGGGGTTATCTTTACCAACTTCCAATTACTTATTTAGCATGTTATTTTAATGCGCATATTAGTAGTCCATGGGTCCTTTTTATGCAGTGATCTAAATATATAGAGAAGGGTATAGCTTATTAATCTATTGCTTATAATAATTGTATATAAATAAAGAAGGGCATAACTTATTAATGCATGAATTATATTAATTATATATAATTAGAAAACATATTATGCCCATAAATTAGCAGATCGCATTATTAAAGTTAACATTACTTTATTTGGCAATTTTGTACAATGATTCGTGTACACCAACGGAGGAAGGGAAGGAAATTATCAAATCAGAGCATTTACTGTTTTATTAAAATTATAAAAGCTGTATATAATCCCCCTTCTTTGCCGTGAAAATTCACAATTCACAACACTATCTCAACTAAATATTTATTCCGGTCTTCCGAATTTTAACTCTACACCTCGCTCACCATTTACACAAGCTGTTTTACTTTTCGGTTTTCATAAGTTACTCTTCACCTAAAATTATTTATTCATTTCTTCGCTCCGTCTCCAACAATGCGTTTTATTACCGTTATTTTCCCTCTGCTTTTTACCGGCGCAATGGCCGTTCCAGGTCGGGATAAGAAGAAATCTAACGAAAAGCCTCAATATGATCCCACTGAAGGTGGAAAATATCGAGTTTTTGGAGAGGGAGTTCAACAAGCGTCAGCTCCCGTAAATGTACCCTACCATCTTTCGGCAGGTGCTGCCGAAAGGCCTTACCCTGGGTATGTGCCAGCAGGGGAGAAAGTGGGTCAATATGACAGCTTGACCTCACTTGAAGAGGGAATTAAAAGGGCGGGTGATTACATGTGGGGAGACTTACCCAACACTCGCTACGGGCAGTGAAAACTACGGAAAGCGCTCAGGACTTTCAAATACTGTTATTTTCAGTGGACTAAAATAGCTGCAAAACCCGAACTAAATTTCAAATGGAAATAGCTCTGACAAATAACATGCTATTTTCTTCATTTCGTTATTAGTCCGACGCAACGCCAATGCCTTGACAATCCCGATAGCTGTCACGGCCAGGCATACATTGGAGAACCTCAGTGTATTAGGCGCTATCGACGAAAATTCTAAACTGAAGAGAAGAGAGAAATTACAATCGACGACGCGCTCAAGAGACGCGCTTAAATCCGGAGGTAGTGGATCCTTGTCCGATCCCTGGCTCGGTGTGGAGCCGAGTCGTGATTCTGAGGGTAGGTCTAGGGGCCTGATCCTCACATTTCGATTGTAAAATATATTAATATTTATTTAAATTTACCTATCCCGTTATTTAATAGGTTATATTGTATAATATTATAACCAAAATTTATAATTGTAGATATATATTATATGTTACCCTCCACGCGCAAAAGATTTTGAATTTTAACTAAAATAAAAATATTACTAAAAAAAAACACGAAAAATTCCAAAATTTATTAAAAAACCAACGTGCAAACCGTTTATTTATACAATTTGTATTCAATTAATTATAACGGAGTGTCGGTCGCCGAATTGGCGAAATCACCTCCACTTGCGCCGAAAATCGACAAGTTGTCCTCAGACCTGAACCAGAGTGATCTTTGTGTGGACCCACAGGTACAAAGCAAAGCCACGAATTGAGCCACGGCTTAATTAGTGGAG
The DNA here is from genome assembly GCF_004355905.1 of Pyricularia grisea. Taxonomy (NCBI): domain Eukaryota; kingdom Fungi; phylum Ascomycota; class Sordariomycetes; order Magnaporthales; family Pyriculariaceae; genus Pyricularia; species Pyricularia grisea. The sequence goes on along the minus strand of NW_022156717.1, from coordinate 547,796 downwards.
CTCGCGTTCAGGGATGAGCCCTGAGACTAGGCGACCATGGCATCCAATAACAAGACCGAGTGACCAGCAGTGGGGACCCACAACGCAAAGTTCCCTTGTCTGCGTTGATTGCATATCTGTCGGCACGCTATCCAATTTGTGTTTTGTAATTTCTGACCCTCTACTTCCTGCCACCGGTGTCCTGGTTCTTCGTGACTTATTTTCTGATTTCCTGACCGCCCCAGAAAACACAGCAATACAAAGATGCCCACTCCGTCCACACCCAAGCTTCTAATACAGATGTCCGGAGCGCCAGGCGCTGGCAAAAGTACAATCGCAGCTCTGCTGCGACCGCACCTCAATGCCACCATTATCGACCATGATGTTCTGCGCTCCAACCTCATCTCCACTGCAGTATTCCAGTTCGACCAGGCCGCTAAGCAGGCCTATGCGCTCCAGTGGGAGCTAGCCCGCGACTTTATGAAGCAGGGGGTCGACTCCATCATTATCGACAGCACCTGCAACTACCCTGAGGTGGTTGCGCAAGGACTCTCACTGGCGGTCAAATACGAATACCGCTATTGGTACGTCGAATGCAATGCTCGCGACATTGACCTGCTGGACAAGCGGCTGCGCGCCCGTACCCCAAAGGCGAGCCAGCGGCCTGCGGTTGACTGCCCGCCTGAATCGGCACAGGGGAACGGGGCTCAGGTCGGTGAGAATGCGCGCGAGCGCTTTGCTCAGTGGATGACGAAGCCCTGTCGCCCTTCTAACGTTGACCATATTATCACGGTGGATTCGACTGCCGACCCGAAGACGCTACGGGACGAGATCCTGGCGCGGATGGCGGCGGACTGAGCTAAGCTTTGAAGGGAAATCTGCAGGGAGAAGTTCTTACTCCTCACAAGTGAGACGACACCAGAAGCTGCAAACGGGGATGCTCTGAGGTTGGATACTTCGGAGTTGCGCATATTTACCAGAGTGAGCTTCCTCGAAGGTTTAATAAATACTTGTAAATTTTTACGGACTCCTATTTTATAAGCTGGCGTGCCAACTTTAATTTCGATTGCTTTGCTTCATCAGAGGCATTGCCTTCAATTCACGGATTCCTCATTATCTCTTTGCCGCCATTGACACTGTTAAGTCTCCCCAATACCAAAGTCTAGTAGTTCATGCCCCCTCAGCCAACCATCGTCTTACTCTCCTCCACGTGCCGGTCTCGAATGTGCGCGCCTCGCCTGGGTGGCCTGCAGCCAGTTCACCGCCGCGCCAACGTAGGCAAGGCTGTTGAGGCGAGGATCCTCTCGGACGCCTGCGAGCATCTTGTGGTATTCGGCATCTGAGCCATAGTGATAGAAAGCGCCATCTCCCCCGTGCGCCAGCTCGACTAGCTCAGAGAAGTCGTTTCCAAACATGGCGGCATTCTGCCACGCCAGGTGTGATTTGACACCATAGCCTCGCTTGTGGCAGAGCGAGACCCATTCCGATTTGACCATGAAGCGTGGTAGGACGAGATCGAAGAGCAGCGAGCTTTTACGTGTCGCGTAATCGTCTTCCTTGAGCACCAGCGCCTGCGCCAGCCGGTGCGGCACAAACATGCCCGTCGTCGCCCGCAGCAGCGTCTCCCCATTCTCGTGCGGGTGGATATTGCGGAAGCTCTTGATCACAGTCAAGCCGCCGTTCTTACCGCTCGCTGCCTCGTATTTGTCAATACACACTCGCCATGACGACGATGACCCAGATGTCGGTCGTTTGATTGCCAGAAGACAGAGATTGTCACCACTGAACGCCAAGTTCTGGCTGAGCAAAAAAAACGAGTCGTTCTCAACGATCCAGCGGCCCGGCTTCGGAAACTGCAACTGAACAGACTGCATCACGGCCAGCTGGAGCGGCGAGATACCGAAGACCCCCGGGGACAGCAGTTTATCGTTGCTTCGGGCCGTGAACTGCGAGCGCGAGGAGGACCCAGTTGAGGAGATATGGACTATCCGGAGCCGGTCCATATCGCCCTGGATGAAGGAGTTGTCCCTGAAAAAGGCCGTACTTCTGCGCGCTGCGGCCGCCAGCATATGCGTCTGGCCCCTGGTCCCTCTGGAAGGATGAATTAGGACAATGAGATGGCGGTGGGGGGAACGGAAATAGGGAAGAAGATGGCCTTCCTCGAGCGGATCGGTCGACAGATGGACTACCGTCCTATTGGGTAGGTACGTTCCGACCAAATCCCGCAGCAAACTCTGGGCCATCGACGCTGACTCGGATTTGATCGAGATCTCCAGCACGTCGTAGGGCCATGCCGCCGCACTATCTGTTTTAAAGAGCGTGCGTTGAATCTTTGCTACTCCCAAGTCTGCGCTTGGCTGCACGGACGACGCGAAAACCTCCTTTGACTTCGGCTCCGTAAGTAGCGAGCTGCTACCATTATCCAGATGATCGACGACGCTGTTGAGCTTCTTGAGCCCGAGCAGGAACAGAGGGACGATCTCCCAAGGAGTATCCCTGCCGAGAGCGCAAGCGCAGTCTGCGACAAAGTGGGCTGCCTCGCCGACCCTGACCCGCAGCTCGAAGGACTCGACACTGCGCTTCTCCACGCTTTCAATCCAGCGTCTTACCGTCTGGTTAGCCACCAGCTCGGGGATCAGTAGGTGGGCGGCTTCATTCATCGTGTCGGAGCCCGGATGGGGCGCGATTGTGAGCCAATGCGAGTCGCCGTCGGCAGCGTAGTTGAAGAGCCGCTTCCGGATTTCCGAGAAGCCGGTCAGGGAGAAGAGAAGTTTCGAAATATCGTACAAGTAGTCACCACGCTCAAACTTTTTGTCCAAGTTGTCGCCAAGCAGTGGAACGCCGCGCGGGTCGATGAGTGCCAAGTCTTCGTCCTCATCGGGGTTCAGCCGGCTGAGGATATTGTGGATGTTGAGATCGCCATGGATCTCGTTCAGGATTGTAGGCCCAATCTCGGCCATTTTTGGATGATTAGTTAGCCTGTCCATGACAGCATCGAATCCGAGCAGCTGCTTGCCATTTAGCATAACTGTCTGTTGGTCCAAAATCCTGTCGAGAACGCGGTCCTGCTCGCGCGCGATCTTGACCCGGCGCCTCATGCGCTCGAAATGTGCCTTCTCGATAAATTGCAAATCAGCCACCTCCTGACCCTCCGTCCAGACAGAGGTGGCCATGCGAGCAAGCATATCGACCATAGCAGCTACCAGCGGCTTGGCCCCCACGTTGGCAAATACCAGCTCACCGAATGAATGGCTTGGGATGTACGGCAATTCAAGCGTCACACGGCTTCCTAGGTCGTTAAACTTGCTAGGTATTACGAACATGTTCGTATTTCTTGCTGACGTGCTGTTGCTCAGAAAAAGTGACTGACGTCTCAGCCACGGCGCCCCGTTGCCGTCAACGCCGTATCCCTCGGCTGATTTGCGGATAATAAGCGTACCGTTAGCCTCGGGTACCAGCGTAACGGTGGCCGATGATCCGCTTTCGTCTAGGACAACCGAAATGCCAGAAGTGCCCGAAGTTGTCGCCATGCTCTTCCGAGCAAGAATGACACAAAAGGTGCCGTCGACGATGGCATCTACGACAATATCCTGGACAACGCACTCGCCCCTACTCCACTGCTTGCGCTCTAGGAAATGCATCAGCAGCTCGTCGATCGAAATAGACCGCTCGAGGAGGTACGTGTGCGGGAGAATGATCTTGGAGTGCACGCTGAAGTTGCTCAGGACAGGCAATACCATCTGACGGCGATACTTGGACTCGAGGTCGGCGCTAGCGGTCGGGAGCTCAATCCTCTGGGTCGGCTTCTTAAAGTTTCCAGCCTTGAGGATGTCTTGTGCCTTCTCATGGGCAAGCTTGACCAAGGCACAGATAATCTGGACGGTTTCGGTTCCGATGACGTTGGAGATTGGCAATGTGACAGAATTCGAGGCCAGCAATCGGCTCTGCTTGTCGTCTCCCTCAACTCGGCCGTGCGGCAGAAACTTCGGGTTGGCCGCCACACACGGCATCCGGTCCGCACTACAGTGAACATTTTCCGCCTTGATCACTTGGCAGAGCTGCTGCGCATTGAGTCCGAAGGCGCGGGGGTTGATCGTAAAACTGACTTGGTAATGGTTTGTGCCCAGGCCCTCGGGGACCTGCTGAAAGGCGATGCCAGGAACGACAGTGAGCAGGTTTCGGTACAGCTCGCCAGCCACAGAACGCCTAGCAAGAGCCGTCGGAAGCGCTTCAAGTGCTCGAAGGCCCTGGAAAGCATTCATCTCGGTCAGGGTCTCGTGGCGCAGGATCCCCGTGCCGTCGCACTCGAGCTGAGCCGTCAAAATCTTCGGCCACACAATGATTCCGCCTGAGCCACCGGCCGTGAGGACCTTCGGGTAGCCCATGCTGTAGATGGTTGCGTCGGCTAGATCGACCGCAGGTGGCAGCTTGCCGCCGGCGCCAAAGCTCTGGGCGCTGTCCGAGATAAGCTTGATGCCGTACTTATCGGCCAGGTTGCGGAAGGGGTCGAGATTGCATTGAGTGCCGAGCCAGTCGACAGTCATGATGGCGGCTGTCTTTTCCGAGATCGCGCGCTCGGTTGCCATTGAATCCAGAAGCCAAGTATTGGGATCAACGGCCACAAAGACAGGCGCGAAGCCCATAGCGATGACAGATTCGACGGTGGCCCCAACGGTTGTCTGAGGAATAATTACCTCGTTTTTTTGGGTCTTATCCTGCCTTTGCATAGCGCGGAAAGCCCCCAAGACCGCTCGGATTGCATTAGTGCCGCTCGTGACGCAAAAGACTGAGCTCTTGTCGGGGTTGAGTCCGAGAAAGTCTCCGATGCGGTTTTGAAGCTGAGTCCGGAAGCTGACGCCGGCTCCTTCTTCAACTCCGGGGAGGATCTTGGCCACAAAGCGCTGCTGGCTGGCGCGGCTCTTGGACTCCTCGTTGGGCTCGTTGCCAAGGATCGCGTCGACAATGCTAAAGTCACCATTTGGGCCGTGTCCCTGGGTGTAAATCAGGGGCACCGGACTACTAGCATGGAAGGCTGGCTTTCCGCTTAGCACGGCGAGTTCATGATGAGTGCTTGCAACAGCAGCCATGGTGTGTTGTATTTGTCAAAAAAAAAGGTTGGGCTGTCTTTTACGTTATGCCAGCAAACGAATATTGGAAGAGCAAAAAAAAGGTTGATTTTTTTCGACAAGTTGGGTTAACCGGCGAGCTTGTCGCATAATATTCTGTTATAGATGGCGCTGGATAGACCTCCCGCTTTATATCTCCAGAATAGTAGAAGGCTGGGCTCATTGATATATCACTTTTGAAAGTAAGCCACCACCTGAGCAACCATATAGGCGTCGGAATCTGGGTAGGCATCAGCCTTTTGACATGTAGCAATCCGATTAGGGTAAAATTATTACTAGTGTTGTTGGGTCGGTATATTTATTTTCTTAGGAGCGAGGGAGTTATGCATAATTTACCAAGTGTGATATGAACGTCCCACATGATCTCGCTTAAGGAAAAACTCGTCACATTGGTATTGGTTTGTACGTTGCACGCCAGGGGGATTCCAGTCCGGCTCCTGGTTTGTTATGGACATGCATGTATGCACATGTAGCTGATTGCGCCGGTTCGATAACTGGGGCACGATGCCTCTTGGCCGCCGATGCAAACCACCAGTGACACGTACCGCCAAGGGGGTCTGGATGCTACCTCAGACCGGGGCTGCAAAGGCAGGGAGGGAGGTGTTGGAATAATAGTCACTGTTATCGCACTTGGGCGTGTGGATGCACGCTGACTAGCAGATATCACGTGCGATCCGAATTCCTAACTTCTCGGGCATCCACAACTCCACACCACCCCTTTATCTCCTTCTGTAGCCAGATTGCATTTTTACTCTCTTTTGTATGTAGAAAACAAGACAGATAATTAGGTATAGCGAATCGCACTAGTTACATTGTCTCAACCCCGAATCCCTACGCGTAGACGAGGTCTATGAACAGGAGGGCTTAGCGGCCGCCAACCTTCCCTTTTGAGCGACCATGCATCCATGACCGGTGAGACAAATCTGCTGGGTCAACCCTCAGAAATTTGTGAGAGCTGACTGATAATCTACATCCCCAGGACCTTGCCTATGATACTATCCTCTGTAGGTGAACGAGAAAATTTCACACCCGCCTTGTCGACTATAAGCTTTGCAAAGCTCGCCACCTCGGCAGCCCTCCGATCCTTTCTCCCCCTACTATACCGGTTTCACATATACTCTTGTTCTTATATATGACAGGCTTATTCTCATTGTAATACAGGGAAGCAGATTCTAATTGGGATCTTTTGGAGAACTCGGGTTTTGGGGCTGTGAGAGGGGTTCTTTTGCGTTGCGCAAGTAAATTTTTCCATCCCTTAGGTCTAGTCTGAAACAATCTTTTTGATATGTGGAGTAGCCTTCGAGGATCTGCGAGGACTAACTCTGCCCTATAAGGGTTCTCTAGAAGAATAGTTATATCACCGTCATTAATATATATTTCTCTAGTTTCTGGCTGATATGTGTGTTGCTTTAACGAGTCGAAAATCTGGGATTGTGTGAATAGGGATTCGCCCTCATAATCGTCAATGCAGAGGTAAAGATATACTGGCTCAGGTAGCTCCTCATAAAGCCTGAAAATATCGTAGCCGAAAAGAACAACGTTAGGATTGCCGCGATTGGGATCGTACGTTAGGCTCATAATCTCATCAATCCATTTTTCTGAAGGACAAGACCCATACTTCAGTCTGGAATCGTGTTAGCCCGCCGTTGGACCGCTCTTGGAGATCGAAGGCTAACCTGGTTGGGTTGTGCCTTGATTCAGAGGGCTGCCATGCTGCTGCCCATACCCAGGCCAGTCGGGACGCGGCTGAGCATACCTGTTTAATGAACCCATAGCAGTCAAAGCAGATAGTCGTCGCTCATCAGCTTAACTCATATTCCAGGCCCAGTGCTCTCTGATCGGTTTACGTATAAGGTCTGGAGGAAGATAACCTGATATCGCGGGAAGGGCTTAGTCTAAGACGCTCGCTCACAAAAAAATACGTATGCAATTCAATTCGGCGGCAGTCTCTTTGCTGGTCGGACCCGGAGGGCGAGGCCGCCACCACCAGGGATGAGCGAGCCTGTGGATTCGGAGAGTATTCGAAGCCGACAACTCGTAGCAGGGGTTTATCCGCGTCGTATTCCATCAATGTCTGTTGGGAACTGGAACGGATGTTACTTATTGGGTTATTTCCGGGATTGCTTCCGAATACTGTTGTATCCGACTGTGAGCGGAGTAGTCGACCAACGGCATTGCCTTCGCCAGCTGCTGAGTCATTCTGGAGGCCTGTCTCCTCGGGCAGCCTGCGCTGAAGATGCTTCTGATTGGGGTTAGGAGGGCGATTAAATGGCTGGGTAGGTGCCCTCTGCCACTGATCGTGAACTATAGAGTTGAGATTCTTGGGGTACCGTGGAAGCCTCATGTTCCCTGGCCTTGACTTTATTGGGAGGATCGCAATCATCGAGGCGGGAGGCAGCATGTCCTCGTCCTCATCGTCGTCAACCGCATTCTCCGGAAGCTGACTGGGAGACAACCTGGGAAAAGCTCGAGGGTCTAGTGGCGGCGGCGCAGGGTCACCCTTCTTGAGGATGGACGTCTCGGGTAATGGTCTCATGGGAAACGGCGATAGAGGCATGCAGGGCAGCCACGGGATACACTGCATACCTTACTGCTCAGTGACTGCCACCAAAAGACCTTTTGCCCTTTTGATCTTTGAGTTCAAGAATTGTATCAGTTGAATGTAGGCTGAGTAGACCAGAAGTTCGAGAACCATGAGCGAGCCTGGCTCACAAAATCGTGGTTCGAGCTATGTTTATAACACAGTCCCTTGCAAGGGCACCAGGCAAGAAAAGCTGGGGTAGATGACCTAAAATGTGTATGTGGGTCCCCTTATGACCCTTGCTAGAGCAGTCAATTAGCGAGCCTGGCACTCAACACAACCTTGTATTCTTTGAAAGCAATGGAGTAACGCCTCGCCGCAAAACAAGGGTGCTGGTTTGTGCTTGTATCGAAAACAACCCTATGCGTGGGCTTAGCTGGTCAGCCAAGAGGGTCACGGCAAGGCTGCTTGGTTCTCGAGCAATCTGGCGTGGTAGATACACATTCATAGTCGACTGTCGCTTGAACTCAGTCGAAAATTGTAACCCATTTTGCCCAAATAGGTCTGGATACATCCTGATGACTTCTTTGTTGAAGACTCAAGATGGCTACCTTGACCAAGTCGATGAGAATAAGTATATATCTATACGCCCTTAGCCGCTCATAAGTCTGGAACTATGGAACATGCCAAAGATCTGGCGAATGTCTTACAAACTTGTGTATTTGGGGAAGGCAACCCAGTCAATGAAACGTAGTGGGCCGAGTACCAGGGAGTGATTTCAATGACCCAAAGCCTCTCATCCCCGCTAGCCCCAATGTCCAAGCGAATTCCCTGATCAAATGACATGTTCGGTAGCCGCTTTCGCAACTCCTTGTAATAGTATACGCGCCTTTGCTACACCGTAACACCACTGGATGCCTTTATACGAGTGTCCGTCGAATTTCCGCTCCAAGGAACCGGCGAGTACGTAATACGCCTAAAGGTCTCTCTGCAGCAAGTCAGAAATGAACTATGCGGCTGTGCTGTATTGCTGGTCCAGGTTCACATTTTTGCGCCGCTGTCCAATCAGTAAAGTAGCTGGTGGAGGTCTTTAGTGGATTGAATATGAAATGCACACCAGAAAGCTTCCACCAGATACTTCGGAAGAGGCGCCGCCCCACTTAACTAACCTGGCTAAATGCAACAAGGATAGCGTTTCGACCCCTTTTGGCCACCATGTACAGCAGTACACTTGCGGGCACCGCAATAAGCATGTGACTTTGAAAAGGGTGTCCATCAAACCGCGCTCTACTAATCGTGAAAACGACATCGGCCGTTTCGCTCAATCGCGAAATCGATGTAACAGCGGCACGGTGCTCGGCCAGTTCCTCACGTAGCCGGGCACGATGCCACGATACCGAAGCCTGGCGGGCTAAGGATATAAATGAGTGGCAGCGGTGGAGGGCGGCGCTTCGGAAGCGAATTTTGATTGTTTGTTTCAATTTGTGGTAGCAGTGGGTAGTGGGACAACTCTTCATAAGCTCACGTCAATTATGGTCAAAAATCTGTTGCTTTACTTTCCATTTAGCAGCCACATATGAATGCAGACCCAGCCTAACCAGCCCACCCCATGTACCACGTCCGAAACCAGCTCGATGCCTGGTGCGTCTACTAGGCACGGAAACCAGATGCTTTAAAACCCAGTCAGAGTAGTGAGCCGTGATACTGCGGGCTGGCAGGCTAGGCAATGGCATCCGCTCTGGCTGCAGGTATTGTTGATAGGAATTGTATGATCGCTGCGATCGGTAGAAACAACATAACAAAATAACGGTATTCTCATGCATGCATCTATCTTCTATAACTATCTACGTGATCGGATGGATCTGTTGAAATCTCTGCGACGTGTTCCGAGATCACGTGGTCTCACACGTGATCTGTCCACTCGCATGTCTGCCCATCAACCAACAGGTATGATGTTTGTCATTATCGATTCCCAGGTTAACGTTGCGTACCCCACTTCGGGCACCCCCAACTTCTGGCACCTAAAAATAACTGTACAGCCACGTTCACCTTTCATGTTCTTTTATAAATATCTCGACCAATCTTTCACTTTTGGATTTACTTTTCTCTGATTTTAATTCTCCATTTTCCAATGAAGCAATAAATCGAAAGACAGCTTACTTCTGCCATTAAAAACGTTAATAATGATGATAGGTGCAAGGCACACAATAGGCTGTAGTTAAATCGTCTCCTCGTCAAAGGCTGTTCCAAACCAAGAACCCCTAATCTCACTTGCAGTGCCTTTAATTCCCTCCGACTCCTCCTAATCAAGGACAATTCCAAAATATAACCGAATAGCCTCAACACGTTCCGCTTCGGTGCGGAACTCAAGGCTCAGTTGCAAATCCCCTTCCCTCCGCCATTTCAACCTATTCTGATATAGCACAATAAAGCCGTCCAGCTCGCCATCCATAACATCCTTCATATTCGTTCTCCCAGGTGCAGTTAGGGGCTCATTTGATGTTGTGAATCGCTGAAGCAACAATTCACGTGATGCGAAACATGTGCGGCTTATGCCATGCGTGTTTAGGATTTCGATATCCTCGGGCAGGAACTTAAAGTCCGAGTTGAAGCAGCATATTGGCTGCCACTCCTTATCAGGGCCACGTCGGAACTAATATACCCATAGCCGCCTAGTTTGGTCGACCTGCTGTGCAATCGCCTGTTTCACTACTCGCATCTCCGCTCGAGGTCCTATGTGTTGTAAACCGTTCGGTTCAATGCCTCCCGTTCCCTCGAGCAATGGTACAGGTTGGGGTGGACCCTATCCACCAAAGCCCACATCGAGCAAATAGTGTACGCCACCGATTTTGACAATATTGACACAATGCACAAGTCCGCCAAATTTGCCGTTGCAGGGCTTAAAGACTTTCGAACCTGTCAGAATGACGTCGAATCCCAGCGACAGGAGGACCGTATTAAGCAATTGGTTCGTTTCAAAGCACCAACCACCGCGGCGGTGGCGGACAATCTTCTTATAAAGACGTGTCGGCGAAACACCGAGCCCTTTATTCCAAGAGTAATGAGCCTGAAGATTCTCATAAGGCACGCTGACAAGATGGTGCTTCTTGAGAAGGGTAAGGTAGGCTAGCTGTTGAACAGATGTAAGGTTGCTGACGGAGAAGATTTGCTGTTTGGGAGAAAGGTGAATTCGATTGAAATATTGAGTTATTTCGAAGTTGGCATGAGCGATCATCTTTCCGACATAACAGCCCCGCAGCCCCACCTTTGCTAGTGCGGCGGCATTTAGAACATCAGAAACACTAACAGATTGAAAATTTTCACCCTCATTCGACCGCGGCCGCGATGCCCTCACAGGCATTTGCCGCGGCGGCAGCATCGCGCAGGCCTCATAGGGGTCCTGCACAGGCCCAGCCATCTGACCTGGCTGGGTCGCAACACGTGCCAGACTCGCAGCAGCCGAAGCGGCCGTACCACGGCGCCGCCGAACCCGCAAAGGATGCGGCTGCAAGACACCCCCCGAGCGACGGCGCCGCCTGGCTCGATATGACCCAGCTGATACAAAAGCTGCAACGGGACGTCGATGTACAGAAGGAGGTGTACCAGAACGTCGAAGCCCACTTCGCCCGCATCCTGCGGGACCACGAGGGCGACAAGTATGAAGACCATCGCAAGTTGGCGATGTCGATCGAGGACGTAGTGTTGGGGCACCTCCGCCTACAAATGTTAGGGGAGAAAGAACGCCCCCGCTCTCCGTCACGGTCCCCACCGAAAACCGACCAGGGCTCGCCTGCGGACAACCGCGCCGGAAAAGCGACGGTGCCCGGGGCGGCGAACCGCAGTTGGGCTACCGTAGCTGCCTCCGCGGCAATCTCCGCACGATCGGCGATTACAACCCCGTCGAAGGGGGGCTCCACCCCACCCCCTCCGGTCAGGAAGCAGCCCGACCGCCAGGTTCTAATCCGGGTCCATCAGCCGGGCCTGGACCCACGCGAACCTTTCGCCCTCAGGCGTAAAACGAGCGAAGCAGTGGGCGTTACCCTGGCTGAGATACCAGCAATTATGCGCACACCCACCGGGTGGGCAATTAGGGCAGCCAACGCAACGATTAAAGACAAGCTTTTGGAAGCAGGAGCACAGGAGTAAATTAAAAGGATTTTTAACGGAACCTCCATTACAATCCCACAAAGGTGGTACAACTATGCGGTCCCGGGCGTTCCCCGCACGATACACTCTCCCTGGGGATGATGAACCCCTCGACGTGCAGCTGTCACGAAAGCGATCGCAAGGAGACAAGGCTGCAATATAGGGGCGGTTCTATTCGAAGATCCAAAGCTAAGTGTAAAGAAGAACAAAGGCACGCAGTGCCAATCGCGTACACGCGTCCAAGCGAACAAACAACAAACTCACCCTGGTGCCTTGTCACGTGAGGTGGAGCCAGTCACGGTTGGCAGTCGCCCAGGCACGCCACTCCGTAACAACTAAAACCCTGCAGAGGCGGTTTGCAACGACCCTCCATGCGCTCGAGAAGATGCGAGAACATCCACGTTGCCTTAATACGATGAAACATGACAGCAAAGATCTAAGAGAGACGCTCCGAAACATCGTCTTGGCAGCATACCACATGAGACCCCGCACAATTGATTGAAACGATGCCTACCAGGGCTGTTGACCGACGCGCCAGGATTGAAAAACTGACCGTTGCTTTAGAGCTGGCCGCACTCACCTGTCAGTTTCCTTTGCATTTCCCTTTGTCCCCGCACTCCCTCGTCGTTAGTTCTCTATATCTACATGTACGATGTTCTAATCCCGCAGCACAGCCACGGCTACCCAACTCGCTAGACCAAGCTCAACTCCATCTTAGTAACGGATAACAAGCATCCCAGTACATTAGAGCTATTGCTTTCTGCCTTGCTGTGCCTTGTTATCCGGGAAGTCCCTCGCTGGGTTAACACGGTGCAGGGATCTTGTCAAATAGACTGCACGGGCCACCTCTGTGAGTAAATCAAAGACTTGGACAACGAAAGTCACGAGAGAGACAGAAACCGGAATAAAAACCAGGGCTGAACGCGTTTTGGGGAATGAGTTATTATCATAGCTACGGAAATAACCATAAAGTGAAAAATCACATCAACCGATTGAAAAAATCACATGATCTTATCTCATGTAATCCATTTCTGCCGAGCCCGTAACCCTCGATTTCGGTGCTTGCTAACCAACACACAACATATATAAGCAAGCAACCCCGATTATGTTTCGCTTGGCTTCTAACCCATGCATATTACTCGAGGCCAAGGCAAAATCAAACCGTAGCAACCGTCTGCTGATCAACTTAAGATGAAGCAGGCAGAAAAGCCTCAACAGGGACTCCATCATAACGCTTCTTCATGTACACGCCACACCGCTTGTAGCCGGCCTTCTCATGAAAGCCGACGTTGTACTCACGGCAGTCCAGAACGCCTTTGTAGCAGCTGGTCTGCCTCACGATGAAGTCTCTAGCCCTGTGAATTTGCAAGCCAAAGCCCATCTTCTGGCATTCCTCGGCTACCGCAACGTCTTCAAGATGGGCGGCCTTGCTGATGCCGTTGATGCTGGAGAAGTTGAAACGGGTTAGCTGCCGAGTGACCAAGATGAGAAAACGGCAGCGGGAAGGTTTTGATATAATTACAACTTAAGTTCAACAACTACGGTCCCCGTAGCAACGACCTTTTTGCTCGTAGTGTCTTCGATGACGACAATGTAGTATGTGTCCTTCCGCCGTACCATTTCATCAAAACGCTCTTCGAACTGTTTGCGGGAGATCTCGCCGACCTCGGTGAGAACGCTAAGGGTCTCGAGGTAGCCGCTACTGTAGTCAGATCTGCGTAAGGGGCGGATCGAATACGGTTTGGGAAGAGTCGCTTGAACCTCCGGGCATATGAGCTCAGCGGAGAAAAGGAATTGCTCTCCTGACATTTTGTTGATGGTGGGGGCTGGCTCTGGCGTGTTTCTTTATTCTAGTCACTGATCAGGGCCAAGTCTGTTACGGACCATGAGTAGTAGCTTGGGTCGGTAACGACAGGCGGGACGAGGCGTGGGATAGTTGGACTGAAGACATGCAGTATTTGAAGAAATTGGGCGCATTGATTTGCCCTGAGGAAAGAAGAGTGGCAATATCCCTCACGACCCTAAGCTCAACCAGCGCTCCTTTGTAGCCAATCGCTTAGCATGCACTATAGTCAGATGACCGTTTAGCCAACCGTAACAGCATGACATAACGGCGGCTCGAATGGGTGGCCCAGGTACGCCAAGGTCTACCCATACCTATGCCTTCATAGGCCTAGTATCGAGGACGATTCACTTTGTGAGTCCCAGAAAGAGCTCACACGCTCAAGCTTTCGGGTGGGATATTGAGAGCAGTAATGACGGTAGAGTTAGCGCCGACTCAGAGGAGGCACCGCAGACTTTTGGGTGGGGCATAGAGTCAACGTTCGGTGCTCGTATCGGTGCTTTGCAACATTCGCCTTTCTTGACAGTGACTGTGTCACGTTTGTCGGCAGGCACAAACTGGGGAGTTTGCCTTCTTCCTTCTCCAATGATGCAGCAGGTATCCAAGTCCCTGACGCGCAAAGTTCAGCAAGTGCAACAGTAGCAAGAAGCTCTACCGAGCCAGCGTCCAGCAAGAAGTGATCCTTCCGTCCAGTCGTCCCAGCCTTCCCTATGGGTGATGCGGAGGCCCCCAAATCGTGTGATACCGATACCGTGCTTGGCGCAAAATTGAAGCGTGGGCGGAGGAACGACAGAAATTGAAGCGGTGGAGGAGGAACGACGGGGGTTTAGGCGTCCACAACCGCTTCCGCCGATGCCCAAAATCCTGTGGTTCCTCCCTAATCGCTTCAATTCCTGCGGCGCCTAACCCCTCGAAAGGTGTGCACTGGGATACAAATTATGCGCCCGGGCTAGCTACATTAGGATATAATGCACGCCGGGAGCAACTTACGTAGCAGGAGGGGTGTGAACATTGGGAACCTGCGAGGCTGCGAAGTAGGCCGAACAACTCATCACACCGTTACCAGGTTGGCCCTTGCGAACTTGCAAATGGGTCGAGTGAGGGTGGAGCAGGCCAAACAAATGACTTGTCTGGACGACACAACGGACTTGCAAAAGCCCCGACCCACGCAACACCCCACGAAAGCACACGGTTCCCTATCAAGCCGGTTTGTAATCCTGCCGAATGCAACAAAAGCGATGTAACGACACCGGCTTTGAAAAATTGAGCTGCAGTTTCCGAGCTACTCGGATGTAGTATGCCTGGCAAGCCGGCATCTTGCCCCCAATGCTGCGCTATGTCGATATCCCTAAATGCTCGTCGCCACCCTGACCGCATTTTACAACCAAAATAGTTGGTGAGATCAAACCTTGGCTGCCGTCGTGAACTTCTTGGTGCTCATAATCTAGAGCTTTCAAGCGCGTCATGGTTGCCGATGGGTGCAGCTGCCGGAACGCCACATGCAAAATTTGAATTGGGCGTGTGGGTGATTCTGCACCTCCCGCCCGGGAAAACAGGAAATCTGCTTGCAGTGCGCAGAGAGGCAGGGAACAAGGGACGGAAACACACTCCACAGGCGGGCGATGCAAACTGATGCCCTGCATCGATATCCCCACCTGCAGTAAATCATTTGCAGGTACTTATCAGAGAGCTATACAAACGCTCCTGGAGCGCAAGTTTGACCCATGTGCACATCTCAGATCAAAGAATGTCAATGATACCATGTCTGCCGCTTGTTAAGGCCACGAAAAGGAAAAGAGGGCAGATACACGGCGAGGATGGTAACACCAATGTGCCTTGGTTCCACCAGGAGTACCTACCTCTGGTGGCTAAAGAGGATTTCCGTGTATTCCTCATCCCAAAAAGTAACTTGGAAGGTGTGATCTTCCTCTGGGTTCATACTGCTGTTAACCGGCTCGGAAGTCAAAGATCTCGTTGTTGTTACCAAACCATCGGGAAACGACAGCGTAGAGTTTACGGAAAAAAGTACAACTGAGGAGCAGCTGAAAGACTTTGCACTCTACCCTTTGTTCGGTACCAATAGGAATCGATTCCTGTGTGATGCTCGATATATCTATGCCTCATTCAAGCGGACCATGCATCGACCTAGAGCCTGACCGCACCTGCAATGTGTTGGTGCTATTACTTAGCGTCCATTGGTGCTTGTGAAAAAATAAGATTTCTATTTGTGAGAGTAGGTTTAAATTTTGATCCCTATATTTTCTGAGTAAATTGGGTGGTTACATGTACAAAACCAGACCACAAGGAAGAGAATATCGAGACAAAACCACCCTCTACCGTAGTACTTGTATCCTCTTTCGTTTTTCCCTGCTGGTGCTGAGTCGCTATTTTTTTCAAGAGTATGATATTACTGGAAACGATCGGTTTAGGTGATCAAACAATGATACTGGTGAGGGTGGCGTGAGGCCGCATGATCGCTTGCAGATTTGCACATCCAATGTGCTTCAGAAGTATGGCAGTTAACAATTTAGCACCGAGAAGCTGCTAAATTGTGACTGTGGTGCCTTTGACAAAGTCCCTCTTCAATTTCAGCTTGGCTTTTGCTTAGCATTTTGGAAAGGCTGAAACTAGCTGCCTTAACTCCGGCACAAGACAGCCACACAACCATCACGGGCTACGTGGTTAAATTGTCAACTACCCACCAGCGCCAAGGCTACCGGATGCGTGCTCGTCACCCTGTAATGCAACCCAACGCGAAATAGCCATGTGCCCAAACGGGTGTATCCAAAAGAAGGTCCATGGCACTCCTTTGCAGATTGGTCATGTCTAGAAACGAACCACGCTGGCGATGCCAAATGCAATCACTACACCTGTCAATTACACTAATACAGCTCTGAGCGCCCGAGCCATTCCCAAATAGTGTTAAGTTCAGACTATCGTTTCTCAAACGCCAAATGGACTTCTGGTTTGAGATTAACTAATTAGGAGCATGATATTTCGAAATACGTTTGCAGGCCCTAACATGCGAACGGGCTCTTTTAATGCAATTATCGCCTTGCTCATATTTATAAAAAACGGGTAAACTTTAGGGCTTCGCCACAACATCCGTCACGCCACATTCTGCGGAACTAGTAATAAAGGTAACCGTTATAAAGTTATCAACCGCAACTTACGAAAACACTAAAATAAAACAACTACCCTTTATTTACATCCGCACATCCGTCGGTGCTGGATGCTTCCTCATCTTCAACATCCATTACTGCGGCGCCTTCCTCGCTTCTCTTTTACTTTCCATAGCATTAAGGTAAAAGGTTGTTCGGCCCGATATAAATTATAAACCGCCCTTAAACGATAAACCGCCCATTTCGAATCCATTAACGTTGCGTACCCTACCCCTCCCACCCCCAAATTAACTGGCCATTACAAAAATCGAATATCAAAAAACGTTGTTTTTAATCCGATTTAAATACAAAAGCTGATTTTCGTAACCCATTAGGTCTTTTATTCTTGGTTTCCTTTTGCATCTCCAAATATATTCTAATTAATGTGTTTACCTAATCCTTAAAATCTCTGGATCTCTCTATATCCCATCGAAAAACAGCTTCGCTACGCTAAAATATCTTATAATTACAATTTTTGCAAAACTCGAGGATTGGAGAGGCCTGCCTTTAGCGGCTGCCTGGTCAAAAGAATACGAAAAGCGGGGGTGGGCCTTACAGCCATTCCGGGCCCGACCTTTAGCTAATTACAGGAACGCCGGGCTTTTTGCATTACTTAATACACTCCTCGGAATCTTTTAGAAATCCGCGCAACTGTTAACCCCTAACGATTAAATACCAAATTAAACGAAAAAATCATCGCTGCTGGCCAAATCGCGCAATCGATTCAGTGACAAACGGTCGTCCCGGATAAAAAGTACCAAAAGGCGTGGTCATAATGTTGGAATCCAACGATAAAGGTAAAGTGGAAGTTAAACTTCTTTAAAACCTTATGGGTGGCGAGGCCATATGGGTTATTACAGGCAATTATTGGCCATCGACGTTACCGCGGCGCCATTGGATATGGAAAGGCTGCTTAAGGGCGTAATTGTCGAATAATGGATCGTAAGGGTATACCGGCCTTTCCGGAATTAGGTCCGATATGGCCCGCCTAAACGCCGGGAACGGGTTCATATTTTCAAAAATGGGAGAAACAATGCTTATCGCCGTTGAAGGCGCCTCGGGTAATGCAGACAGGGGCGATTTGGCTATCGTGGCCGACGAAACGGGCCTGAAGATCGTATTAACGGATAGCAAGGGTGTAAAAATAGCCCCTATAGGTTGGGCAGTATGAACCTGGGCAGTGGATCGCCCAACGAGACCTCCGAATGGTCGCCTTCCGCTTCTGTCAATCGTAAATGGTCTTAAGGGTCGTCTGCCTGCCGCAGCAGGTCTGGGATCAAACCTAGACCTTAACGACTTTCGATCCTTTTTAAATGCTTGTTCGCTTGGCTCCTTTTGGGCCTGCTTATCCGTTTTCTAATCCTGGTCTAACTTCTACTCATCTGCCCATTTAAACTTTTTAAACTGCGAGCGCATAACCGATTAAACCTCGGGTATAAGCTCCAATGGGCTAATGGGACTCCGCTCAGCAAAACGGATTAAAAAACCATTACTATAATTAATGCTGCTCCTGGCGTCGGCTGGAAAGTAATCGACGGTAGAACGACCCAATTTTAATGGCTCCATAGGTAAATCGGCCGTGGAAGCCGCCTTTTTTAAATTTGGATAAATGGGGGCTGTTTGCAACGGTAAAAGGTCTCCAATCGGTTGGAGTTGCTATTTTTTTTGGCCTTTATTCGTCGATACAGCCCCGGGAACCTATCGCGGTTTTGGGTTTGGGCAGCGATTCGCGAAGCCTCTCGAAAGGCTTAATGCTTGTGGCCAAGCCCAACCTTCGCGAAAAGGACGACGGTATAAATTTATAGGGAAAAGCCCCATTTTTTTTAACCGAAAACCTGTCGGCAAACTATTACGTGTTAGTTAAAAACCAATTTTAAACCATAATTGGTTGGGCTCCTCCTTTAAAATAAATCTTTAGGAAAAAACGAAAAAAAAGAAAAGAGCAACCAAATAAATGCAAAATAACGCAGGTGTATCGAACCTCAGTGCCGCCCGCTCGCACGCCAGGTAGAGCTCGTCGACACTGCCAGACGAAACCGAACCGCGCGTTCGACTTTTACAGCGGAAGGGAGTAAGAATTTCCCCAAATTGGCCGAATTAACCTTTTGTAACCCTTCGCAGGTCGGATTTTGCGGGTGATGGAGGTGCCTTACGAGGCTGCTTACCGCATTTTGGGGCCAACTTAAAAAACGGTTTGGGTATTTTATCCGTAATTATAGTGGGGGATCGTATTATAACCTCAAAACGCAGAAAGAAGCGGAGCTGTCGGTCCGACAAAAATCGTTTCGGCGAATATTTAAAACCAATAACCCTTAGCAGCGGTTTACCCACATGGTATTCCACAGACTGCGACTTCGACGTCTGTCGAAAATTGGGACCACTAGATTTTGGCCTCGACCTTACTAAAAGGATTCGAAATGCGGGAGGGTATATTTCATTTGCATCGTTATTATCGATCGCGTTTTCGGGAAATTAATTAAATAATAGGCTGGGAAAGTTTCGAAAGTCGAAAAACGGTGGCGAAAGGTCGCTTTTGTTTTTCAGGATCGACCTTTTAAACGACGGCCTTTTCGAAGACGGCGGCAATTGTATGCGGGCCTTTGACTTTTTGGTTTTGGCAAATCGCCTGTTCTTTTAAGGGGCGCGGACGGGAACCGAAATTTAACGTTGATCGCAGGCAATAATTATACAAGATGAAGCCGAAATACCAGCATCTGAGGCTGGCGATACGATTGGTGAAGTTCCAAGCGAGTGGGCATTATTTTCCGAATGATTTGTACTAATGTTGGGGAGCATTTGTGCGATATTTGTTAGTCAAAGGTTGTGGGAATGTAATAGTCTCAAATCTATGCATACCTTGGCTGTATTATGCTGCTGTTAGGGGCAGCCACGGTTGACTGGTTAAAAATATCCTGCCAAATCTTGGTTTGCGCACCAGGGGCTCTTATTTGGTGCTTTATACCAAAAGTTGTTTTCTCTTCGAGTGTAAATAACTAATTAGGCTAATATCAGCTATTAACACGATAAGGCATATTAAATAAAAATAGTAAAAGCGTGAGAACAATGGATAAGATTTATTTCCTGGATTCGAGCGCTATTTGTAAAACCATTACCTTGTAGGGGGCACCATATAGGGAATTGAGATTAATGGGATAAGTGGGTCCCAATTACGATCCTTATTAGAGCAAAATGTGATACGTTTGGCGAGCGTAGTACTATATTCTCATCTAACCACGCCGGACAAGCCGGCACGAAGACTGAAATTAACCAGGGAAGCGGATTATTTGGGCCCTGCAAAGCACGAGGTATACAGTCGGACAGTAAAATTTAATTTAACGTAATGGAAGGACCCCAGCAGCTTCCAGAAAGTTGGTCGTACATGAGGAAAACCACGGCCATCAGATCCACCTCGAAGTGGTCATCTTCTCAGCGCTGCCACCTAGGACTCAGCTACTCTCCCTTCGTGTTTGTGTTGTAAACTACCTAATTCTCGTAAAGGCCTCCGGCCTCGAAAGTGTTCGTTTGGGCTTAACCAATTTTATCCGTTCAGCTAATACACAGAATAATCCCCAGGACTTGCTAATTCTCGTTATGGCGAGTTCACGGTTAATATTCAAGAGTGGAACTCAAACGTATTTGACGACTTCCCTGGCGACGATTCGACAAAGGTCACCTTCCTCTTCCTTAACACGACCGACGGCGACCCCAAAAAGGCACCTGAGCCCTGGGTGCAAACATTGCAACTCAAAGACAGAAAACATGTCAATCTCTACCCAAACCAACGAAAAATGGAGGCGGAGCAGGGGAAGGTGGAGCTGATCCAAATCTTGGACACCATCGCAAAAACCGCTACAGAATGGAAGTTCCAGTTCCGACCCAAGACTTGTTTCGGAACAGGCATCTGTCCGTTAATTAAGAAGCAAACCACAGTATACAAACGCTCCTGGAGCGCAGCTTCATCCCATGTGCGCATCCTAGACGAAAGACTGTCTTCTATACCATGCTTTCCACTTGTTGACAAGCCGAAAAGCTTTATCACGACGAAACGGAAACGAGGGCAGGTGTCCACCGAGGAGTGCACCGCCAATGTACCTTGGTTTCACCAGGAATACATATCTTTGGCGGCTAAAGGGGAGTTCCGCGTATTCCTTACCCCAGGGAGCAGCTCGAAAGGAGTGGTCTTCCACTGGGTTCATACTGCTGTTAACCGCGACAACCCAAAAGTGAAAGATATCGTTCTTGTTACCAAGCCATCCGGAAACGACAGCGAAGAGTTCACGGGAAATAGTACAACTGAGGAGCAGCTCAAAAAATTAACCAGTTTGCCTTGCCCAAATACACAAGTCTGCAAGGCATTCGCCACATCTTTGGCACGTTCTTTGACACGTTCCAAAGTCACAAGTTTGTAAACGGCTAAGGGCGGACAAGTCAATAACTCCAATATCAATAAAGTCTTCTTTTTTCGATGTGACCAAGGTACCCATCCACAATCTCCAATCCAGTTAACATGCTACGCGCCAGTTGATTATTGTTATTCCAATACCAAGAAACATTCAGTGACATCAAAAGGTCCATCAGGATCGAGCGGGTTGGTTACGGAGACACAATCACCTTCCGTCATACTTTAGGGCTTTATATTCGAAATTAAATGAAGAATTTAGATAACTATAGCACTCGCATGCGCGGTGGCTTGCTTTTGAGCCTTTTAAAAAAATAATGTGGCAGTGAAAGCTTTTTTGCCCCTTAGCCATCTCCTACTTTGCTACCTTCTATGCTGTCCACCCTTATCGCCCGTAGGCCCGTACACTGGAGATAAGAGCAACTGCTTCAGCAACCCGTCAGCTGCGTCGAGGAATCGGCCATGCCACTTGTCCTCAAGCTGCTTAAAGACGGACCCGAACCTGTGTTACCATTTTTTGGACCCATAAAGGATAACGCCTTGGTGACGCCAAGTTCATATATCGCGGAGCCAATGCCGAAGCTATGCCTTCTGAGCCGTATATTTCCACCATACCCGTCTCCGCCGGAGGGTCCTCTGGATAAACTATCTCGGAAAGGAGCCCAAAAATGTTTGGCGAATTTGCCCAAAATGGGCATAAATCCGCAAATGATAAAAAAGTTGGCTTCGAAAATGCTGGATAAACAAATATAAAATGGGGCTTTTATTTATAGCAAAAATGATCAAAAAACAGAAAACTTACGACCAAACGTTTGCAGGCCCTGCATCCCAGAAAATGTCCGTTAATGTCAACAACGCAGGTAAAAATTGCAGTCGGATAACCGAAGTGATAACGGTGAAATTAGCAATGCTTAAAATAAATAAAACGCCGAACTTTTGGACCCAACGCATTTTAAACGGAAAAATAATCGGGATTGGGAATATAAACAAAATACAATCCGAAACAATGTTCGAAACTGCGATCGCCATATATAGGACCGCTACATCAAGACAGTGACCCGTACCCAGTAATTCTGGCACCCAAAAAGACCTAATAGGTCTGCAGCCAAAAAGAAGCATGCTTGCGATGATAATCGTATAAAGGCTAATTGCGCAAATTAAAGCCCAAATCATGCGGTGGAACCATGGGGTCGGCGCAATTTTCCGGTAAAACAACAATATCGATATCTTAGTAAAGCCGTTGCAAAAAATAAAGGAGGGCGCAACAATATATGAGACCTATATTGAGCCAAGCTGTTAGGAACGTAAGGGAGGAACAGGCAAAAAGGTTAAAACCTACAATCATACTGGATTCGAATACCTCGATTGGCATTTCCCATATATGATGGCATAAACCGCCAATAACGATTAAATGTATTTGTAATGACTGCATTACCATAAAAAAGATCTATTTGTCCGTCAAAAAATTAATAAACAGGCGATAACCAGACGACATATACCAATATCGAAAGGCAGAATAAAGATACATACCCAAACAATGCACATAAACCAGTCCTCAATATAAATAGCCTTAATGAGAAAAATCTTGGTAAACATGCGCTGGCACAGTGCGATAAAGGCCAGAAACCCAACGATCCCGAAGACGAGGAAGTGCGCCAGCGCACTCTATTCTGCCGGGTTCTTAAGATCGGGGGTATAGCCTTTGGAAGGTAGGGCGAAAACGGTAACTCCGTCTACCTCAGGAAAAACTGTCGAAGAGTTTGCAAACATGGCTTGGTTTAGTGTTAATTTTGGAAAGCTATAATTATCTGGGGTTTCCTCGAAAAAAAGCGGCGTATCGAAACGAGTGAACGAAAACGGAAATATAAGTTATATAATAGATTACTGTTGGCTAATCCTTACCAAATAACCTAAAAAACGTTGCAATGTGGTACAGTTCCATTGTCGTCAGCATAACGTTTATAACCCCTCTCCATTCAACTCCTTTTCCCTCTTTTACATATGGTGTTAAAGTTTGCACAACTTTGTATTCGTGCTAATTAGTATTTGCGCATTGGTTATCATCAATTTAATAACAACGCGTTGTTAAACATGCTGCGTTTTCGAATGTAATCTCTCCAAATCTTTCCTATTTTTGTCGTACATTAGTTTTCAGGAAATCCAATGTTTAACGATTGCATAATAACCGTCGTGAAGTATTTTATATACGCAGCCCCACCGCCCTTGTTTATAGTAAAGGGATTAACCACCGTATGCGACCAGATTCAATTTAATTCTTGCCGGGCTATTAATCCCTGTTAACTACAGTAAATCCTAGCTAATAACCCGTAGGCTGAGCGAGCAATCTCGGGTAATCGGGATACCTCGGCCATTGTATGGATTGACAGCGAACCAAACCCCCTGTTTACGTGGATCGCAAAAGGTCGTGTGCAACCATAAAAGGCGAGCTCCCCGGTTTTTGATTAACCAACAACAACCTTATTCGCCACCTGCTTAACCCGCTCCTTTCCATCTTGCACGACTTTCATCAGTTATATTGCCATCGGGCACATCCGTTATGCATACCCAGGTCACGGTGTTGGCCGCATACGCCGCTATACTCATCCCCGCAGCTTTAGCGGCTTATATGGTCGTCCCTAATATCACTCCATCTGTGGCCAGCAACTTCATGCAGATGTTAAACTACATAAAAAGAAAATCCTGTATACGACGTAATAACTTTTTAAAACATTGGTTTGAAGTTTATGCGCCCATTGGTCAATTAACCATCCGGCTGTTAATAGCTTGCAAATATTGTAAATTCTTTTGCGTGTTGTTTGGTCTAACTCATTGGACCTAAAAATCCCACAAAAAACAATTGCCCCTTTAGCTTTTAAATTTGGCATTACTGGCTACTTCCAAATCCAAGCATTCGGGCAGATCCTTCCACAGAACGCGGGCGAGGATAATCCGGCCTCAAATAAGTTAACCTCTTTCGACGGTATTGCCTCGTTTATATATCCAAATGCCTCGGTCCTTTTGGACATACTCGCTCACCCGTACTACACCGCGGTGGTTACCAATAACGAAGCCAAATTCATCGACAAGAAAGCCCACAATGGCGGTCAGGTGGCTGTATACGTCGCCGAGATAGTTCCTGTCGTCGGCTATGGCAAAAACGATATTGCTGTGGCGGTGGACATCTGGACAGGGGATGAAGCCACCCGGGAAAAGTACCAGGCGCTATTTGACGAGTACGACAAACGACATTTTGGCTGAAAGTTTTCTTTAGCTATTAAATGGGCAGTTATATATATGGTAAAAAGGGGAAATAAGCTCCGTCACTTCGTTTTTTGGTCGGTTAGGGTTTGAATATTAGTTTTTCTGGGTATAGCATCCAAACCGATGGACGAAGGTCCTATTTCCGTTATGTTCAATTGGTCTGACAAGATTCGCAGCCTAATGTCCCGATACCAGAAAAGAAACCATCTCTACGAATTGTAAAAGTTTTGAGGGATTACGCAACTAAATTTCCGATCATTATGCTAAATATAACGGAATGCACTGGATGTTTTGGTTGATTGATCGCTTGCAGCTTTGAACGTCCCATCTGCTTTAGAAATATAGCAGTCACAAACTTAGCACCAAGAAGCTTATTGAACTTTGACTATGGCACTTTTCGTTACATCCAACAAAACAAAAGTCCTATTAGGAAACCATCCGTTTTTAGCAAAAGGGCCGCCATATCCTCGCTTCTTCGCCACTTTAATTCCCTTGCATTGGCTTGGCTTTTGTTAAAAATCTGGAAGACCGAAACTGATTCTTTTCTGTAGGATCAGTCCTTTTACCACGACTGTTTCTGCTGAACGGGAATATGTAACGGGAAGTGCGCATTTTGTAACATGACGAGCACTTTGTCTACATTATCAGGAGGCGGTTTGTTCCTGCTTCTCGCTGCCCGGCAACCCTGGATCCGAGTCTTCCGCAAATTGTTGTGGCCTGACCATCGGCGGCAGTACGCAAAGCTTCCGCGCCCGGCGTGTTTATTGTTAGCTATGTGGGGATCTCCAGTGATGGTATCTGGGCAGTTGATGTCGGTCCTGCTGTAGCAGGAAAGTGGGCACCCATACTGGCCAACTCTTGGGTTTGGCGAGTGGGGGTGGGGCAACCCAAAAGCAGCTCGCGAAACGTCAGAACAACAAAGTCCAGACCCACGTTACTACCCCACGAAAGCAAGCGGTTTCTTATCAAATACAGGGGTGCGCTGCCCAGGTTTGCAATCCTGCCGAACAAAAGGGATATGACCACACCGGGTTTGATAAATTAAGCTGCAACGTCCATGCTACTCGGATATAATATGCATGGCAAATTTCCAAAAATGCTGTACTGCCTAAATATCTCTGGCCGTATTTCATAACCCAAATGGTAAGGAAGATCAGACCTTGGCTACCGCCCTGGCCGGATACAGACATTATTATCATAAGGGGCAGACTTCGTATTGCGAAATCTAGAACTTTTAAGCCATTATGGTGGTTGCTGGTAGGGCTATCTGCTATCTACATCGCACAGCTTCATTATCCTATTACGTCGTCCAGTGGAAGACGCTGCCCAAACCACCCACAGTTCCGAAAGAATATAATTGATGGGCTGGATATTATTGAGCCAGAAATACAGCTTGCCTATCGTAATCGCCACACACGGTTTGTTTTATATTGCCGCAAAATGTTCGCAACTAAAAAAACTCACTTGCTCGGCAATCATCGCGCTAAAGATGCCCGGTGGAATTATCGATGGATTTCCTATACATTTTTATTGTTAATGTGCGTTGGCTGTAATCCCATCCTGTTTTTCCTGCATTTGGAAAATAATTTACTTGCTGCCATTTCCTTCCCTCTAAACCTCCTTTAGGAACGTTTATGGAGCTTTATAAAGCCCATTTTGAATACCGTTACAGACGAAACGTTGAAAAGAACGAACGACCGTTTAGTGAAACGATTAATCCGCAAATCCGACTTACTTACTATTATCGGAAAAACCATACTGAAAGTTGAATCGACCTTTATCACCTTCGTCAAGGTTCTCAGTTAAGCAGGCTTTCCGCTATACCTAGCAGCCTTTTTTTCGATCGTATTAACCGGGGCTTTAATATTGGGTACGTTTTGCCTTTTTGGTCCAATTTTAGAAGATGCACAAAGGCTCAAATTTTCAAAGGACGACAGTGTGTAAGCATTCTGCTTTTCGGCATTTGAACTTCAAGCTAACTAATGTTTCTATAATAAACGTTTGGCGCCCAAAACTATGGAGGACGGATGGCTTTATACGGAATCCCTGCAAAAACTCGAACGGACGGTAACTTTGTGGAAATTGTTTATTTATTTCGTGGTTATCCTTGCTTGGTATTCTTTGGGTGCAAAAAAAGTGGATATCGCGATCTTCGCCAGGCTAGCACATCAGATAAACTTTGCTAATAACAATTTTCAAAAAATAAGCCAAACCTACCAAAAGTCCGCTCGCATTATACAAGAGATGTCGATGCAAGGCGGTGTTTTTATCTGCTTTACTTCTACATACGCGAATTTTGCGACTCGCAGGCGTTTGCGGGGACCAAACATCGAAACTCAATAGGCCAATAATTACTATATATTGGGAACGCCTCAAGCCAGTACCAGCCGTTAATGGGCAAAACAAAATCTCAACAATTAATGCATATATTTACAGCATCGTATACTTATCGGAGCTGCCAAATATTGGCAACATTAATCCGTTTTATACGCAGCTGTTAAACCTTTTAACCAGGGCTAATAACGAGATCTAGGCTTATTTTAGCTTCTCCACTGTCAAGTACATAAAATATCCACCCACTACACCCTTACGTCTCCACTTTTGCACGCCCTCATCTACGAACCCTGCTTACACCGCTGCTGGAAGTGAAGATTAAAGGCGGAAGACATTAGCGCTTTCCAAACAACTGTAGGCTAAAAACAAGGCTATAAAAGGAGAACCACCATCCTTTCCAAATATATACAATTCGATCGTTTGTAAGGGTTCCAGTAAATATTTCAACTCTATATTACACTCTCCCTGCCCTTTTATAAACTTATTTGGGTCAACGTGGGTATATATCCCAAAAAAACCAGCCTTAAAAAACACCATCCCTTTCCATTCTGCATCTTATCGCTAAAAATACATATTACTGTACAATATAACGCATATCTATCGACCTGCCGCCCTTATAAAAGTTTCTTCGTTATTCAACTTAATCATCTTAAGGCAACCTTTATCCTGAAACGACCGAATCGCATGCCTTTTGGTTGTAATTCTTCCTTTCCATTTAACGGCACATCTTGGCTATCATGTGCACCTACCAATATGTATATTGGATGGATTTTCGCCCGTTTATCTACTTTCTTCGCCTCCAAGCAATGTTTCCATCCGGGAAACCACAATTGACTAACAATACCCCCTATAGATGGACTACAGCTGCGGTCATAGGAGGACCATTGCTGCGGAGTGGTGTGACCGGTATAAAAACAAACTTCAGTCGCACATTCGATATCGGCCAGAAATACCATACTACACCAAAAACGATCAAATCTGCTGTAAATTGCCTGACTAACGCCTGCTTGCTTTAGTAGACCTTTGCGTTTGCAATAACCACTAGTATGTGCGAGTTATTTGAGCTAATTTTAACTCTATAGCCCATTGCCATGAACAGCTAAACCCAAGGTCCGTTCCATGGATGCCCTCGCGCGAGCAAGACACAAAAAAGTGAAGCTTACCTCTTCCGTTCCTTTCGGTCTAGATATGAACCCAGGCTTGTCCACAATCTGTACGGTTTGTATAGCAAGGGCATAATAATATAAGATAGTAAAGATGAGGAGATTTTGATAAATAATACAATATTATGGCATGTTTGTACCAACGAACGCCCCATCTGCAAAGTACTGTTAGCAAAGAGCTAAGGCATTCCAAAACCCGCCCATGGGGGCCCGAAACCTTACTTAAAAAGCCCGTGGGCCAACAGCCCACGAACCCGCGGTTTCTTTCATTGTGGAGTTTATATTTATTGAGCTAAAGTTAATATTAAAATACATGCCCCACAACGTGCAAATAAGACGGGGGCCCGTAAATTACGGTATTTTTTGGCCCATGGGCCCCCGTGGGCGCCCGCGACGGGTTTTGGAATGCCTTATTAAAGGAGTCCTACTTACGGCATATTATACGCACCATATTATTAGTTATATTCTCTCAAAGCTGGAAGTAGCTTCGTCAGCGTCTTCCGCGAGACGACGTGATCGGATAATAAAGCTACGCGATGCAGATGGCGTTCCGGCAGCGATCCCCAGCCTCTACTATATCAGCTTGAAAATTTTAAACTCAAAGAAACACGAAGTCTGCCACTGCGGACATTAATCCGGTGCACGGCGGCAGCCAAGGTTGGATCTTGACTATTTGGGTCGCGGAATGCGACCATGGTGGGATGGGTGCCAAGGATATCGACGCATTGTAGCATGGTGGGAAAAATGCCGCTTTACCAGGCATACCACATCCGAGTAGCTTGGAAATTGCAATTCAGTTTATCAAACCCGGTGTGATCACATCACTTTGGTTGCGTGGGGTAGGATGATTGTACAAACCGGGGCAACGCACTGGGTTTAATCAATAGTTGATTAACTTACTAACATATCGCACAAAGATAGATTTGTCGACCTAACACCCCATATTTGGGCTTCCAACTTTCAAGTCTTGGCTAGTAACCGTGTGATCTGTTTGCTGTTGGGCCAAATTTGTTAATAAGGTGGATTCAACTAACCGTAACCTCTCGCAGGTTCCCTAATGTACACCCACCCGGAATGCGGGGGTGGCCGGAACACAGGGGTGATAACTTAACAGTAATGATTGCGGAATAGAGGGGTGGCGATTTCACTCTCTAGAAATCTCTACAGCCCTACGCACCTTTTCAAAATATTTGCAGCCCCACGCTCCTTTTCCAAATATCTGCGGCCCCGTGCTTTTTTTCAAAATATCTGCAGCCCCACGCTCTTTTTCAAAATATCTGCAGCCCCACGCTCCTTTTCAAAATATCTGCAGCCCCACGCTCCTTTTCCAAATATCTGCAGCCCCACGCTCCTTTTCCAAATATCTACAGCCCCACGCTCCTTTTCAAAATATCTGCAGCCCCACGCTCCTTTTCCAAATATCTGCGGCCCCGTGCTCCTTTTCAAAATATCTGCAACTCCACGCTCCTTTTCAAAATATCTGCAGCCCTACGCACCTCTTAAAAATATCTGCAGCCCCACGCAGCTTTTTTCCACTCTCTGCGATATCATCTTTTTTGGTCTTTCCTGTGGTCAATAATAATATGCAATATGATAAACTTGTGGACGAGTCGGAAATGCAGTTGCAGGACGCGGCTAGGAATGTGGCGTTAGCAAAAGCAATAAGGAAGCTCGGCAAACAGTACCGCGAAGCCATCATCAATGTCCATATTTGGGCGAATTTAAAATATTGCGAAAAAAGCCTTAAAAATCTTCATTTTATGCAGTTTCTAAGGCTAGCTCAGTCTTATGGCGAAAAAGAAACGAAAAAATTTGCGAAAGGTTCTATTCCGCCACATATATTCAATAAAATAGATGCGGAAATACCTGTAATCCAAAGCAAACCTAAGGATTTGAAATTTGATTTTTTTTGGTCCTGCTACAAACGGCTATAATTGGATGGCTGTTCGTTTTGTAATCATTCTTTTTACCACGGTATATACTTATTCTGCCCACTTCTTTATCTCTTTTTTAATTTTTCTTTTTGAAAAAAAAATCAAAAAAATCAAACAAAATCAAAGCGATACTTATTTATATACCAAAATTTGGTAACCACATGCATCCGTCTCTTTACGCAGCCGGACTAGCATCCACGACCACAGAAAATAAGGTTCACCCTACAGTTCATCAATGTACACTAAAGCAAAAGCAGTCAAATAACACGGAGACGGGCCCCCGTTCTTTGAAACGAAAACAGACAAGCTTCGATTCAGGGACAGGTAAAGCTAAGGCAAATGACAATTTCTTACCATGTGAAACTTTTTTAGGTAAGAATTACCCAATAGGTTATCCCACCGCAATAATTGAGCCCGTTTCAATATTCTTATACCTTTTGGCAGCCCGATTAACCATCCCTATTCCTCCCATCGGTCAGCAGGTAATATTTGCTTCCCCAATTTCGCAGCCAGGGCTAGCGCTCACATTAACCAAATGTTTTAAACCACGGGTTATATTAACGTATTACCGGATCGATGTTTCGAGGCTTTGCCATAATGATACACCGTATTAATTTTCTGTTCCACCATACCGGGCGTAGGACATACCGAGTCCCACCAATTACAATCCTAGCGACGCCAATATTCCCAAACTTTACTACATTGGCTTTATTTGGGATGTTTATCAGGAGTAATTGCGAAAGTTCGAAAATTTGCAACCTGAATTTCAAAATATATTGCGGTTGCTCGTTTTCGTTGGAGGCTGGGCTCCCGAAATCCTTTTTACTGGGATTAGCAAACAGTGGGGCAGCAACGGCGAATTAGAATCTTTGGTTGAAAAAACACCTACACCACAAGAGGTTAAATTGAACCTAAAGTTTTTAAAGCAAAAAACCTGCGTTTTATCAGCAGTGGAAAGCCAGACAATATATCTGGTGAACCCTATCGTTTTTAAGTCCGTGGAAGCGCATACACCTAACAAGGCCGAATGGAAACGCCGAGCTATCGACACTGTCTTTCGTGTGTTCCCAACAGATTATTACATGGAGCCTATAAAGTAAGCTGGGGAAGCAAATCGACGCCATAAAAGCAACCACATTCAATCAACTTCTTGACTAATTAGTGATATCCAGCTTTACCCAAATCGTTCGCGCCATAACACCCTGCCTCAACCGGGTTCTCTGCTATTTTTTTAAAGGCACCACCACCGAGCACCCAAAACGTCTCGTTCGAGTTTGCCGGGCTGCGTCCTTGTTCCGCGATTCCGCATGGAAGATTTTTTTAACGAGGATCGCATCTCAGGTTGCAACCTCTTTTAAAAACAACCAGCTTGCCGTGGAAATAGGTTTTCGGCAAGTTTCTCTATCGAGGTCGACATACAAGGAATACTTTTCTGTAGGTCTGGACGCTGGTATTAAGAGCCTGGATATCCGGTGTGCGTATGGGAACGCCATTTTCGGCAAGGCCCTACTGTCAGAGGCCAGGGCACGCCTTTTTAATTGCAAGGGACACCAGTCGGTCGAAAAAGCCCTTTCTAGATTCCGTTTTTTCACAGGGACCTCGACGTTGGAAAAATACATATTTGTCGAATCCGAGCTGCTTTTAGCGACAAGCTTACGCCACGAGGGTAAATTTAAAGAGGCTGGCGAACGTTTTTTTGGTTTGTTTAACAAGGTTTATCCCAGCAATTTTAGGATTTTTTCAGCTTGGAACGAAATCCAATGCGAGCTAGGATTTGTTTCCCAGGCCACCAACTTCCTGGTTTCCGAATATTTGTCTTTTCGACTTAATCCGTTCTCCTCCGGCGGAAAGCGACATCTTTTGGCAATTGCAAATGTTTATTTTATGGAAGCATTGTGGGAGAAATATAAAAATATAACGGTCAACTTTCGCTCTTTTTCGGCGGCAAAGTCAATTTTTTCGAGCTTTCGCGATTTGCCCTGTTCAAATATATCAGCTAATCACTCACTTTTCGCTGTACTTTCAGGATTTGGCATAATAAATTTAATGCGGTTAGAGTGGGTTGCGGCACTGTCCTACTGGAAAGAGGCAGTTAACGTCGCTAATCAGTGGTTACGTAATCATAAATCTGCGCGGATGGTTGTTTTGTACGCCCAAAGCGAGATTTATTTTCGTTTAGGGGATACCAAGGCACACAATCTCGCCACAAAGTCGGGTAAACTCTTTCTGGAACATGGCCGACATTACCAATTTATTGGTCATGGATCCATTTGGCTGGACGTACTAGGAAATTATGCCCAGAAATGCGGACGACCAAGGATGGCACCGATATTCGATCAAAACATTTCCGCTAGCTAAAAGGAATGGGGCGTGGATGGATTAAATTTGGAAGTTAACCCGGGATTAGATTTTCAAGTATATAATGTAATTTATTTGTTGTAAATCTTTTTTAATATATAAAGTTGACAGCGAAAATTCAAATTAACTGCTTTCCTTCCACGAATTACAAGATAGATGCTCGTAACATTATAGCCGTGCTCCACTTCCTCCCGAGGTCCCATTATAACTGGTGAGTTTGTTTAGTTTTAATTTGACCCCCGTCATTAATACCGGTAAGGCCGACGATACCAAATTGGTATGTCCAGTAATTAGCACATGTGAGCCCAAATCGTTAATGGGGCTGCAACTTTCCAAAACATCTTCAACAAATTCGGCGAAAAAGACAACAGGAGATCCATACATCTTCTCCCACACGCCCATCGTCTCGCTAGCACGCTGCTTCCCAAAAAGCACTAAGCCGTTAACTGGATGCTTATGGCTGGTAAGGATAATCTTATCGAAGGCAAATTTAAGTTCATAACAGTGGCTAGCAATTGCTCGCGCGACCGTAAAAGCGTCACGATGTGTGGAGTCATGACCGAAAATCAAGATCCTAATAGGCTGTCGAGGTTTAGAAGGAGTGGGTAGGGCGACGGACGCGTGGTATTGCACCTGGGTTATAAACCAATTAAGCGACACAGATATATTCAAAGAATTGGCAGGGGAATCAAAATAAAACCGTGTTCTGGTTCCAGGATCTTCGACCATCTGAAAACGACCTGGCCAGTCGTAAATATGGACGGCACCGATAATATCTTCGTCTGAAAGCCGGCTATTCAAACAAAACTTTAGATATGCGTCGGCTAGTTTAATTGCTAGGGCAAAATTGTTGCGCACCGGCTCCAAAAGAAGCTCCGGCCTGTCCGTATCAGGAACACGAGAGGGACGGTCGTTGGTAAAGACAAATGGGCAGCCGACCAGATTCGATTCTTCTTCCAGCTGCTCGCGCACCTCAGGTGTTTGAAGGACGGAAAATGCCAGGCAGCCGGGCTTCATAATGCCCGCCTTGTTCCGGGCAATCTCTGGGATTGTGCGGCCAAGCTTGGGGGTATGGTCGAGCCCGATAGTATTAAAACCGCAGACAACCGTGTCGTCCCAGCAGTTGGTCGAATCCCACCGGCCGCCGATATTAATTTCGTAAATGCCGACTTTAATCCCGGTATGGTTAAAAATGTCCACCGAAAGGAGTGTGAGCAGTTAAAAATATCTGGGCATCTTTTCCTCATCCCCGTTCGCGTTTTGGAATAGCGTATTCCATACATAAAAAAACCGCTCAGCAAAAATTACTTCGGAAACTGGCACGAAATCAGTTCGAATACGTTCTCGCTCGCTTATAAGGTGCGGCGACGTAAACAGTCCGACTTTTCCTGGAATGCCATTTGACCGGAAATGCGACCTTAGCAAAACGTCGGTCCAGGCACAGGTGCTACCTTTGCCTTTCGTTCCGGTTACGTGTATAAAATTAAAACGTTTTTACAAAGAAGTGAACGGATGTTAGGCAATTCAACTTTAGAAATCGAGTTCGTCGTACGCACATCGAGCTGTAGTACTTGCAGGAACCGTTCCATTCCCGCATTATTCGGCCGCCCTTCCCGCATTTGGCGGGGTGAAAAACTGGCATCATGTTTCGCTTGCAAAGGTTTGCGGCGAGAGATGAGAAGACGAATAACATCTCTGTAGTGCATTAAGGAAAAGGTAATATCGGGGTTCGATAGTGGGTACGGGACGTTAATCTTGCTTATTAATGAGCAATGGTGGATGGTTTTACTCGTTGTAAAAGATCAAGGAAATCAGCAAGGTGATACGACTGGGAAAGATTTCGAGGGCCTAAGCGCCCTAGGCATCAATAAAAAGATGCATGGCAAGTGGAGTACCTGTCGCACTAGGCCAAATTAAGGGAAGCTTGCTTTGTCAGACTACTGCTTATGCAAACTGGGCATTACACTGGGAGCTTAGTCAAATCACGGATTATCTATCGGACCGTACATACAGAATATGATACGACAGCGAGAAGGTAAGATTACAGATGCAATTCTGGACACGCTCAATTGTCGATTTAACTGGGTATCGGTCAGCGTCCTAAATAGGTGGGTGGGCTCTTAATCAGCGCTAAAAATGGGCATCGAATCCATCAATTAACGTAATAAAAAACAAAGTTTAAACCCCCCGGGGCGCCATGCTTGGTTAGAAAAAAGAACGTCCTACAACAAACTAGTAGATAAACGCCTAGATCATATTTTTTTAACCACGCTGGATAAATTCCTTTGTTAACAGGGAAACAGGTCCTCGGCAGCGAATGACGGAAAAGCCCGACTCGACGGTGCAGTCACATCAACGAGCAACCCACTCCAAACGTGCCGAACGCAATCCGTACCCCCTACACTGGGCGAACAACTTTCTGTATAAAGACACGACCTGGAGGCCTCGACTCAATAGCTCCTGAACAGCTCTCCCATAATTGCCGAATTAACCCATACCTCCGCAAACCATAGAATTAATTGTAAGCGAAAAACGGAAACGAAAAGACAACGATAGCAAATCAAACATGTCAAAATTTGCAAAAAGCATAACGCGCCGTCTCCTGACTTCGACTCCGACTATACTAGTTAGGTGGTTGGGGAAATTTTGCTGGGGAAATGGTTTTTTAAGCCAGCGACCGAAATGCGGGGCTATGACTCTTACGTCATGCTGGCAATGGATCTCTTAAGACATCTTTTTTGCAATTGAAAGCAACACCTATACAACCCCATCGTTCCCTCGATAATTCCCTGCAACAACAACAATGGTGCACCTTTATATTTGACTTGCCCACCCTGGCCGCACTCTGGTATTGATATGCGATTGATTTATTGCATAATACGGCGCAATCCGGTATGTCGCTGTACAGGCGAACAATAACACCGGGTGAGGTACTGCCCCTCATCGCTAACCATCTCATTTGGGATAATATGGTTAACGTCATAGGCAACTGCGTCAAAAATATCCCAATTACCAGCATGTTACCGATCACAAAAAAACCCTAACCCTACCCTGGGGATAAACAAAGGAGAAAAGGAATCGATTATAAGGCAGGCGTTATTTAAGTAGCCAACGCCACCACGCGAGCCAACAGTGCGCGTAAAACCGGTGTTTACGCGTTTCACAATCACCACGTACCGCATCGTGGCAGTTAACACAGGTTCTACAGGGGAACGCGGATAAGCCCATGTCGTTGCCAAGCTTGCGTACCCTTTCATCGATCCACAGCTGGACACAGGTACAAGGAAGTACTCAAGCCCGTCGGACCAGGAGCTGGGCAGCCCCTGTCAGTATTATCCCCGGATTTCAGCCAAATAGGTACTCAGTCGTCTCCACACACCCCGCGAGGACCAGGTTCGAATCTTTCAGCAATTTCGCGAACTTGGTAGATTGTGCCGTATTGGGAATACTCCTTCACAAACCCAGGTTACATTGCTTTTGGACATGGTTCAAACGCCAATCGTAAAATATACATTTCTCCCATAAATATATATTAATCTGGCTAGCGGCCATACGACGATGGTTGCGCCAGGGATCGACCAACCATCCCCTATTTGGCAATTAATGGTTTAACTACCGAATATTACTGTATAATTGGTATCGTTCCCAAAGCGACATACCTTGCACACCCCATTTTTAAATTCTTAAAACTTTGCGTTGCCATTGTTTCCACACAACGCACTCCACTATAATATAGAGCTTTACGACATCGATTTCCGTTTCGGAATGGTTTCGACAGCCATAAAATATCGAATCCCCAATTATATTTCTCAAAAATTCAAACAACCATCCTCGTAAAATGGCCTGCTATCCTTTACCAAACATTCGGTTTTCACCTTAATTACCGGCGCATTTTGGAATAACCCCGCATCGTCCCAATTTCCAACCATAATAGCCACGATATTTGGACGGCCAAAAGCAGGCCAGTTTCGATAACGGCCAACCCGGATTCGTATTACGTAAACAAAATTACCCGTCTCCTTTCCCAACACAGAACGCCCATATTTAATTGCCGGATAAGCAACTTTCGACTTACAATATATATTTAACACCGTACACGGTCAAACAATGTAGCCCCAATAAAAGCTCGTCTATAGCGGTTAACGGGCAACGTCTTAGGCATCAGCGCGCGTCCGTGGTATATTTTTCCGGTTTGAATGCCCATCTCGCCAAATAAGTGACTAATAAGTGGTGGCTTATAGACTTGTGAGCGATACCGAGATCGCAGGGCCAGGTGTAATGAGCAAAAACCATGCAAAAACTGCAAAAAGAAAAACGAAACTTGCAACTACAAAAAGCCCATAGTTAAGCAGTACGAGCTGAATATTTATCACCGTTTTTGTTTGCACAATTACAAGGCTAACTTAACCCTCCTCTAAACAGGAAAAGGTTCAGACAAACCTTCTCGAAACGGTGGCCAACATAAATACGAGCTTTACCGATATAAAATCGTTGATTTCAAGGGTCGATTCGCGTCTTAACACTCGTCTTACATATCTTGAAAAAGCGATAAAAAATATAATCGCTGCTATCCAATCCGGCGCCGCGCAACCTACGCCTTTATTTATAAAAACGGAACCAAAGGCAAACTGGAATGTTAAGGAACCAATCGCGGCTTTTACTCTCGACGACGATAAATCTAATATCCCACCTGGATCCCCGGTACCTGCCGAGAAACCTGCGATTCCAAAAAACCACACGACAGGAACCGGTAATTTACTTATATGGCCGCCCATCCAAAAGCTCGTTAGGGACCTTTTGGTGGAACATGGAATTAAATACCCAAAAACCTACCCACTCTCCATCGAAAAAAACAGGGGTTTGCTACATTTATATGGCCGAAGGGAAGGGAGCAAAAGTGGCAGTAAGGTGCCCAACGACTTTGGACTTCTTCCGTCCGCATATTCCAAAGACGTAACACTATCGCCTCCATACAATAATTGGGGTTATATGAATATTACGGAAACCGTGTCTTACCTGAAATTCAATTATAATTATATGTGCAAATTTGTTAACAGCTACAAGGAAAATATACAAAACATACATCCCATCATCTTGCCCCAGGATTTGGACGCCCTGGTCAAAGAATTCCTCGGAAACCTTTCCACCGTTTGCGTTACCAAATCCGCCAGGCCTACACCAATCGCAGGGTTTACCGCAAAACACGAAATTGTGGGTGAAAAGCGAAAACGAAAGGACATAAACGACGGCTCGGGACCCAAAATCGTACATCAAAAACGTCCCTCTCGCGACATCCAAACTGCTGTAGTTCTCTATATTCTTGCCCTGGGCGAAATTTGCTTACACAAGGAACGTATTCCCGATATCGTTCCAACGCATGGCGAAATGCAAGGTCAGGGTTCCTCCAGCTCTCAACCCTACCCCTCTCAATATTCCTCGGCCTCTAGGAATAGTGTACCACCATCCCCCGTCCAGGGGACGCCGCCTTCGGTGGTTTGGTACCCGACAGGCGGCAGGCGAATCTCTTTTTCTGGTTCTACATTAAAGCCTATAAAAAAAAATATAAATGTGATTCCGGGCCTGCAATACCTAGCCAATACTACCGACATTATAGGCAATTAAATGGCGGGGACGACGGTATGGCACGTGTACGCCAATATTTTGGCTGGTCTTTACTACGGCCAATTAAACAGGGTTATGGATAATTACTGGTATATCCATAATGCCTGTATTAAGGCCCAGCATTTTTTTAGGAAATAAATCCTTCCTTTGCCCTTTCCTCCAGGAATTGGTTAGAATTGGTCGCTAACCTACTTTTATAAAGCCATTTTTCTCGTCTCACTGCTATTAATAACCAAATATAAGATATTAAAAACACCCAATACTATTTCATATACTGGATATATATGCAATTTAAATGGTATATGGTTTTTCTTTTTTTTTTCTTTTGCCAATACTGACCAAATTTGTAGCGACATTATTACCGAATTGAACCTACAGCAGTCGGGCATCAGCAAATACGAGCAGCGCATACCAACCCCTAATTTGGGACACATGATCGAATGTGGAATCGACAAACGTGTCGCCTATAGCTATCAGGCGCAGATATGGCTACGGAAGATATTCAACAAGGCGCACACATTGCTATATGGGCCCAAATTTGAAAGAGAGAAACATACTCTAATCAAATTGGTGGAAGTTCTACATTCGAATCTGACAGAAAGTGAAAATCTTTGGTGGCCAAAATTTTATAGCCATAAACCCCAAACTCCGGCCGACAACATCCTCGACGCTAAACTGCGAGCCAAATATTGGGGTGCCAGGAACATTATTTGCCGGCCCATTATCAAATCTATATTAATACGAAATTATCAGAGGATATAGAAAGGGCTCGACATAACCGATCCCTTAAATAAACTCCTCGATCCTAACGACAAAACTGTTTTGGCACTAGCAAAAACGGGCATTAATGCGCTTATTCATAATACCAAAGCCTTTCACAATTTTGCTAAAAGGCGGTATATTATCACCAACATCTTTAATACTGCTCAGGCGTAAATTTTGGGGACTTGTATTTTTTCTTCTCCTTTTCCCACGCTGACATTTGTTCTTTAATGCATTTTAATCAATGGGGCAACCTAATTACCCTTACCGCGGTCCACAGGAACCAGCACCTCTCACATTTTATCAACCCCGGTAAACTCAAAAACCTTTTCGATAAAACGATACAGTTCCTGAAGGTCATCTCGCATCGATCAAACGCTCTCGAAATTGACGGGAAAATCCTCGTTAGTTTAAAGAATTCTTTTTTTCCCCAGGCTTTCCCGACCCGAAACGCTTCCGACCATTAACCCAAACCCGTCCCACAATCCAATGGCCCAGTCCGTCTTCCATCCCTGTCGATAAATCCTGTGCACAAAAGTCCAATCGGTCCTCCATTAGGGAACATACACCTTAGCGGCAATTCTTCAAATCGTAAAGGGTAAAAAAATTATCCTTTATTTAACACTCGTATTTACTAAAATCCTAAAACGCCTCCTCAATTCTATCGTCAATAGGTTTGGAAAAGGATTGGCCTTATATATTTATACCTCCTCATCACCAATAATAATTTGAATTCCTAACTACTATCACGACTCTTCTCAGCAAACTAAATGGTTGGTTTTTTGTTTTTTTGCTCTCGCACTAACAATATAGGCTCCTCTGGGAAGACATCCTCGTACGTGGCCTTGGTGACGGAAGGACGTATTTCAACGTCCGACACGTACTGAACAGCCGGTCGAAATTTCTTTATATCAGCATTATACGTAATCCAACGTCCCTTTTTAACGCCGTCCTCTGACGTTTCAATCTGGGCGATTTGGTAAACGAACCATAGACACCTCTCACGACGCTAATCTTTCATCGATAGGGTTTCAAACGTCCTCTCGTTTTCTTCCATATTTTCATTAACGCTAAAATGGTCGGCCGGGAAGGCCATCTCCGCCCACACAAGCCCTCGCATTGCCCAATCCTCGGGAAACGGCCTCCTCTCGGCCGTACGGGGGAACTCGCTCGTCTCGTATTTTTTGGGAGTTTCAAAACCCGCTGCAAAAAAGTTCAAGCATAAACTGAACAGATGCCAAGGGAAAGAAGCCTCGAGATGCGACATCGCTGGTAGTTTAACCTCAACCCCGCCTGGGCCCTTCAGAATGGCTATTTAATGCAAAAATATAAATTTAACGTTAAAATAAAAAAATATATTCAAATCCCCCAACCGTAAAAAAATAATTGTATCTGTGCTTTCCACAAACTGGAAAACTTTTTTAAAACGCTTGGAAAGGTCGACCACGTTATTTTTGGCCTCCGAGGCGGTGGCAACTGGAACATTTTCATCATCAATATTGGACGGTTTTTACGTTTCTAAAACTTTTTGGGACTTAACCAAAGCCGGCTCGTCCCCAACTACAATTTTCGGCATAAAACTATCTTTGGTCGAAACGTCAAATGCCCTCATAAAAACGTTGGTAAATAGGCCATAGTCCAAAAGTGCACAAAGATTTGTCACCGCAATTTAATATCCTGCCTCCAACCAGCGGCGTGCGCCTTTGGCCACGGCCAGGTCGAGGTTCGAAAGAAATTCATTGCGCGCAACTTCGAGATCTTCGGTGCCGTTACCGGTGAAGAAAGTCCCGTAACACCTAACCAACGCACGATCAACGGCGTGCAGCTAACCGTATGTACCAGCCATAATGGGTTCGAAAAGGGTGAAAATTAAGTCCCTAACGCTGTTAAAAGGAATGGGCACACACAAGCTTTTGGCGTAGTAAAAAAGCTGTATTATAACATTAGGTCTCGCCAAAATTGCTAAATGGTAATACAGGCGTCCGGTGGTGGGAGCCTTATCGCTGGCTCGCGAATACCAGTCACGAAAAACAGCTGTCCAGACCTCCCTGTCGCAAACATCATCGTCCTCGATGGCCATTCTAAACTCACGCAATACCAATTAGGCGGGCAATTTTTCAAAAGAGCAGAACACAAAAAGGGGCGTACTTACCTATATCGTGAAAGGTCTCCCAAACATTTTATCCAAATATATTCAAAAGTTGGCACAGTTTTATACAAAAGTGCCATTATAAAATACGAGGAGTAAATAAATGTAAGCATATATTCAAATGAATGTAGTAAACGGTGCCTCAACAGCTCCAAACTTCAAATAAAACAAAGGGTCAATTTCGCCTGCCTCGTATAAAAAAAAGAAAAAAAAAAAGAAAACCGTGACGAAATTCTCATAGAATTTTACAAACTATGGATGCCGTATCGCCACATGCGCGCCGGCATTGCATATTTGGTGGCAAATCGTCGCAGCGCTGGACT
The DNA here is from genome assembly GCF_004355905.1 of Pyricularia grisea. Classification (NCBI taxonomy): domain Eukaryota; kingdom Fungi; phylum Ascomycota; class Sordariomycetes; order Magnaporthales; family Pyriculariaceae; genus Pyricularia; species Pyricularia grisea. The sequence continues at coordinate 506,715 of NW_022156717.1, read as the reverse complement.
CGCCGAAAGATGCTACGAAGAGAGAAAAAAATCGAAATGCTCATGTAGCAACGTCCTATGCAAAGCAATAAAAGCCTGCCACTGGTCGGTATTAAACTTGGGGGAAACCGAATCGTTATTAAGCGAGTTTTGTGCATTATCGACCTCTATACATTTGTTCTCGACCATAACAAAACTAAATTATAACAAAATTAGTACGACATGGATCTCAGGTGGCAGCCTCCCTCCAGATAAGCCACTCGAATGCAGGCAATAAGGCTTCTTGTCACACGGACCCCCTTTCGGCAGGCAGGCAGGCAGGCGGGAGGCCGCCCGTATCTTGTGCTTTGGTCCACGCCGGGGCCGAGACTTACCCAGCATATATACCTTTTACCTCAGCCACCAACTGCTCCTAACCTATAGGACGCGTCTCTGGCTGCTTTACCAACTCGTTGACTTTTTCGACTTCACCGGTGGCGTCGCTGACCCCGCCACCTCCCCTTGAGCCCGAAGCGCGCCGGCTCTGTTGGCCCGATGGCCCAACACGCGCATTATTTGTTGCTCCGCGTAATTAAGTGGTGGGGGCTCCCACCCCCGCCTGTGAGTTTGTCATTCCCAGGGTTCCATCCTGCCAACGTAATTTGCGCGCCCGGGGCATGGGTTCGAAACCATTGTTAGGATCTGTAACCGGTTCTTCTGCTGTTCCTTCTTAATATGCGGTTGCTGTCGTTGCTTGGGCAGTTAAAAGGGTACCTCTGGGACTTAACGACGCGTTTTTCCCATTGGTTAACAAGGCTGGTTTTTGTGAAAAAGACCACTTTTGCCTCTTAGCTCTCGGCTTGTCTAGGCCAGCGTCGCGGTCCGCGTTTGGGGTAAAGGAATCTCTTAATTCTAATGCTCCAACTCCCCGCCTAGAGGATCCAACATGTTAAGGAAGATATTAACTGGATATCCGTCTATTACCAGCCGGTTGCGGGCATTGATCAGTCTAATTATTCGGCATATTTCCTCACCCCAATACTCTGGGGAAAAAAAATCAAACAAAAGGTAATTTACGGTCTGCGTTACTAAAATAAAAGACGCAAACAGACGATAATAATAACTGGACTTTATATGTCAATCATATACCGCATAACCTTACCTTTGGCTTTCCAAAGGCTAGTCGGTTGCCTTCTTTTTGCGGACTGCACGAGCGAACCAATAATTTGCGGCTCAAATGCATACAGTTTTCGGGCAAACCGAGCCGATAAAACAATCCATACCGTAAAGTGACTTTAACTCATCTATCGTAGTCAGCGGGCGGTTTAACGTTACCCAAAAAACATAAGGCGTTTTGGGCTTTCCCTTTCCTAACTTTTGGGAATTTGCAAATAAATCCTGGTGTAATTCATATGAAAATGAATGGAAAGAGCCGCTGGTTTTAAAAAAACGAATTATAATAGTTAAATGCCGAACTATATTTACAATTAAGTGATTTACCTGAAAGTAATACAGGCGACTTCTTCCGGAAGGCTAACTTGCATCCATCACCAAATACCTCATTACAATTTTTTACTACATTCCAAATGGAAGCTAACGACAAGAGTTAAACTAATTTGTCCACTTCCAAATCTGGCCGGGCCAAAAGGCTGCTATACTTCCAAGTTTGTCATACCGGCTTTCAACGACAGGAAGGCTAATTAAACCACTAACCCCTGCATACGGAATACCATCCGGTTCTCCGTCAAGCTATGCCTCATTCCAATCCCAGTCGGCAGCGGCAATATTTACTGCGTTCGGACACTTCACATACAAATCGGGCGCACGCAACTTGAAATTGCGATCGGCTTCGAAACAGGCCTATTTGATTTTTGTAGAAGCGATTGGTCGGCCACGATCAAAAAAAAAGGCACACTAATTGACCGGTGCGAGGCTGTAATATGACGTATTGAAGCCTTGTCTTAAAATCCCTACGGATCATCGATATCATCATCAATGTGGTTAAAAAATCAGGGGTGAATTTAATGCTAACTTTTCTGCGGGAACCTTTTAACCGGCTCGTTCCTACTGGCCTTCACCTCCACGGAGCATCCCGGCACTCAACTTGGATATATTCCTCTCGATCTTCGCCCTCCTTGCTTTGCGAATGCGGTGTAGGTTAACAAAAGGAGGTCATACAGTGTTCAGGGGTATTTTCTCTTGGCACATTTCTACACTAAATAAATGGGCGAAAAAACCTGCTTTGGTAATACGCCGTAAAAGTATAACCAGTTTTAACGCAATTCATACCCCAACGCCGTAATACCTTTCACAGAAATTCAACCCTTGCTCAACCGTATTGGCAAACCATAACAAACAAAGGCAACCACCAGGAATCTAATCTGGCCCGAGCGGCTTCAAATCCAGGTCTTGACTCTCGCGGCTAATTGGTCCCAAAAAAATCCCAGGGAAAGGCCGGACGCGTTCCCGAATATTTATACTCGGCCTCCCCGAAATTAAATTGCCGTTTCTGGTTTCTTTCATGTAAAGAATGCGAGCCAAAAATGAAATTTCTGCTTTCAATCATCATTCCCAACAATTTGGGCGCAATCTTTGGAGAGGTTAACTCATTTAACGCATCTCTTTTTGGTTGCCTGGTTCTTGGAATAATATTCAAAAATTGGAAAATTTATAAATGCGTTGCAGGTTGGAAATAACAAAAAATATTTAAAATCCCAGGCATTTAATTACTGCCATTTAATCTATATTATCCCAGCCGCTTTTTCCCCGTAGCAGCCATTATCAGGCTTATACTTAATTTAATCAAAGTTCTTTCATTGGCAGCTCTGCGAGGTTGGGAACTATATCCCAGCCCGATGGATTGCAGCAGAACCTTTTACCCGCCAATATGGAACCATATTTCTCCAAAAAAAATAAATATATCTCGTAGACAGCTTTAACACCAGTTAACATCTTAGAGCGCACAGCCCTGCCATCAGCGCGGCGTGGACCAACCAATAATAAGCATCAATTTCTCCAAGCCGGTCGCAAATCTATCTGACGCTGTTGTCAAAAATTTTAGATAATACAGCGGAAGCACCCGCTTCCGTGGATACCGCGAGTAAAACTTCTCAAAGGACTGCCGCACCAAAGAGAAAGCGCAAAGCGCCTGATCAGTTGTCACTCGACTCAATACCCAACAAGATGGGCTCAAAATCCGTATCTAACCCTGAAAACACGACTATCGACACGCAGATATTGGAAATAAAGCAAATTTCGCAGGTTTGGAAAGCGATATTTGCGAAAATAACCTCGTAACAACTCAATTTCCGTCGTCATCTAATGGCAGAGCTTCAGCTATTACGTCAAGAGGAGCGCGCAAGGGCTGGGTGGAGGCTGGCGTACGAGGGTGTGAAACAGCAGTTGCAGAAGAAAGCCCTGGAGGTGATCGAACTACAGAAGAAGCTCGATGCTAAGGAGTCATCCCAGACTGTAAATGTCCAGACGGTGGCTCGGAGCGGCAATACGGTTCAAGGCTGTGGGGTTGGCCATAGAAAAAGCATGCAAACAAACGCAGCCACCCAACCACATTCGCAAAACGGCATGCGCAATTCTAAATCATCATACCCGCAACAAACAGCTGTCGGGGATAACATAAAAAAAACCTACAAATTTATAAATGTCGGATAACTGACTAATGAGATCTGGATCAATATAATATATCTACCTTTTTATTGCAATGGTATCCAATAAAAATCATCCGCTATCTGCGAAACCTGCTTGCCCTGTATTCTTGCCATCCGCAATCTCCTAAACGGTCTCTAATCCATGTAATGTCTGTTTCAAGTAACCATAAGTTAGGCGCCCTATTCCCCTCGCTCGTAACATATGTTTTCTGTAAATCTTGGGAATGCCAACCACGGCCTGCTCGCCTCCCGGCTATGCATACTGTTGGCTTTTCGCCTTGGCCACTATTACGACCAAAAGCTGGGCCCAAGAAGACCAGGTGGGTCACACTCCTCCTGACAATAAAATACTACTTCGATATTCCTGCAAAGCGTGATTTTATTACCTTTTTCATTTATGGGCTGTAGCAGCAGGCAAAAAAAAATTTGTATCAATCTCCTGAATTTTTATGGATCGTATATAATATTGTCCCCTGGCTCCCATAGCACTAAGGTAGATATAATCCTAAAAAATCATAATAACAACTTCTAACAACAAACCACCCATATCGAATCCATACTGCGTTTTATGTCGGCCCATCCGACCATATTTATCTTGTTAACTATCGTTATCGGCTCAAACATCTTCTATCACCTCCACATACAGAACCCGTTTCCGTTTTAAATGCCCAGGCAGCTTCGGACCAGGAGACAGAAGAACTATAGATAGTCAAGCCACCTGCGCACCCATTACTCCACCTTCATAAAAGGAAAAAAGAACGAAAACCTCATTGTTCGAAAATTAGTAGGTCCCGGTCCTAAACGTAGGATATTCAATATAATACATTTTGCTCACGTTGGGTATTTTAATATGCTCTTATAATTTCTCGGCTCCCAAGAGTTTCCACCTATACCCCTGCTTCCCTCCTGCCCGTTATTATCCTTTTACGTGATTATGCAAATGCTTTATCCTCCAAACTTGGTTTTATAAGCTCCTCGTATTTCTCGGGTTTTCCGTATTGAACTTATGCTGCAGGGATGTTAGTCTGCAATCTTGACGACCCCAGCAGATTTTTCGCCATCCTTCCATTGGGTAAAACTTCAACCCCAACTTAGCTCAAAGAAAGATGGAGGTCTCAAAACCTAGCCTCCATGCATATACAGCCCTTTTTTGCCCCGCTCCCTAATATTAGTAATTTACATAATAGTCCCCCTGTTGCTTAATCCCTGAACACCTTTAACCTTATTCTGCCTGTCATCAAGGTCCAAATCCAAATGCAATCTACGACGCAAATATCGACGAAGCTAAAAACAAGATTTTTACCAAAAACAAGATTGTAATACGTCCAGGCCTTATTAGCTGACAAGCTAGTTATCTGGCATACAATAGCCCAAAGTAACACGTAAAGCGTATTGCTTATTAAACTTTGCAAAAAGTACCATTTTGGTCGCGTCGTTAACAAGATCGTCGCTAGCATAGTAAACATAGCGTAAAAGATGTAGCACCAGTCAATTGTACGCCACATTATCGCCGTCACGTCTGCAACCTCGTCAAAGCCGCTAAGGTATCGGGCAAAAGGACGAACGCCAAAATACGTAAGGAACAGACAAACAGGGACCTTAATGGCGAAAGCAATGGCGAGGAAGATTAAAGCTGGCCGGGTAAATTTGACGATGGTCTGTTTGGTGGCCTTTGGATGGCGAATCTGGACCCCGATTTTTCGACGCCAGTTACCCCATGCGTGGCCCACAAATGCAAACGAGGTCTGCTCAAGGGCCTGCACCGGGACTATGACAAGGCCCCACCGTATCGTATTAAAAACGCCCCATATTGTCGTATAGGTCGAACCCATTAATACGATATTGCTTACCAGCCAGAGATAAAATGCGTTGCGGATTGCCGATTCGATGAAAGTTAGGACGCCGGGACGGAGCAAGATTAGGAGCGCGCGGGGGTGGGGCTTCGTTGTCCACTCCTGTAAAATGTTTCCTTTTTCCTTTTGGTATTAAACCGTATTCCTCCGAAGAAAGTATACCAGGCCGATAAATGCAGATGCCAGGTTGCAGGCGAGCTGAATACCTGCTTGCATATTGACTATGGGCTCATGGGAGCCAACGTAGATCTTAAAAATGAACAGCAGGTTCAAAATAATGTTAACAGCAAATTTAACCGAGTTTATAATCAGCGGGACGTCAGGCCGGTCGAGCGCCCTGGTAGCCGATGCAACAGCCGTTTCGATTAAAGAGTTGAATGCATTGAACGCTCCGATGCGCATATAAGTGATGCTCGCCTCGCGGACCTCGACGGGCATAAAGCTATCGGCAAAGCTCTTGGCCCCTCCCACGAATGCCAGGCTCATTATGAGATCCAGGGTGGCCTGGAAGAGGATGAGCGTGTTTAAGAGCTAGAGCCGCTGTATGACAGTGCGAAAGGCATGATCACCAATGATAACCCATGCCGCTCGTGGGAGGCCTTCGTTAAGGGTCTTTGCGACTACGCTGATATAGGTGTACGTATCGGTTGTAACGACGAGGGAAGAGTTAATGTTGGCGACCTATAGTTTTGACAATGTGCCGTATAGGGCAGGAAGGATAAATGAAGCAAGATTATAAATTAGGGCGCCAGTATAATTCCCGCGGTAAAATTATTTGTTGGACTACAGTTTGGGAAAGGTTAGATTGTTTTTTTAAGCCTCGCCATAAAACGCCGGGCGGGTGGTCTTACTGGTGTTAACTTTAGGAAATATTGTGTAACCTAAACGATTATTTGTTATGATATGATAAAGCCGCAAAGGTGCTGACTGCGCCATTTTGTAAAAATTGCAGTATTTTGTTTTTGTTCATATGCACACCGTTATCGCTACCAAAACTTGGCTCCCGCTAAATTACTGCAATGTTGGCTGGACAATATCAAAGAACTTTACCCCGCACCAGCCATCCACCAGGAGGCCGTTGAGATGATGTGCTAGAATTTTTCGGCGAAACTTTTCCTAATGTTGCAGCCTAGCCAGCTCAAGGTAATATGTTCCTGCAAACTGCCACAAAAATGGGTTTATAAAGCCTTTTCCCTTTGCCATTTTATTCAACGACCGCTTCCCAGGACAGGTAAATGAAGAAAGGCGTAGCTCTTTCGCCCGTCAGTTTGTTCAACTCTAGTATCTTTTTCTGGATGCCGTGTTTCGGTATGCAAAAAACTCTTTGAAACCTCTGCGCCTCGGTTCGTGGACGCGTCCTGTTCATTTTAATGTATATTTTGCGGAAAATCGGGAAATAATAAATCATATAGCGGGATCTGGCTTCAGCGCAGGTGGAATACGAAAAGAACTGGAAATTTGGCTCCTCATTTTAACACTATCTACCAAAACTTTATGCAAAAAAAGCTAACAGGCACCTGGTAATTCGATTTTGGACCGCGATACCTTCCGAAGCTGGAAGTCACTCAATTTACCGTCAAATACAGCGAAACTTCTATAGATTAACAGGCCTGCAGATTACGGAAAGATAATTTCCAGAACGCAAAAGCGGGGTAATCCGATACCAACGGGTTTGTCCGCACATATTCTTGGTCAAATTTTGCGTAAAGCGTATTCGACAGTACACCCTACAAAAATGCCGAACGTTTGCCGAATGGGCTAGGACAAGAATGTGGCACCCCAAAAAGCTAGTGCTAATCCCCTGCCCTTATGCGCACGTCCCGCCTTCTTTGAAGCTAGTGCTCGTCCCCTGCCCTTATGCGCACGTCCCGCCTTCTTTGAAGCTAGTGCTCGTCCCCTGCCCTCATGCGCACGTCCCGCCTTCTTTGAAGCTAGTGCTCGTCCCCTGCCCTCATGCGCACGTCCCGCCTTCTTTGAAGCTAGTGCTCGTCCCCTGCCCTCATGCGCACGTCCCGCCTTCTTTGAAGCTAGTGCTCGTCCCCTGCCCTCATGCGCACGTCCCGCCTTCTTTGAAGCTAGTGCTCGTCCCCTACCCACCCTGGCACGTGTATATAATTGGAATTAACGTTTATCCCTTTGAACGTCGTCCCACCTTTGACAGGTCAGTCCCTTTATCCTTTATGTTCCTAGTGTCGTCCGATTAGTCTTATAGCCTGTCAAAGTTGTACATGACACCCCTCGCCGTTATGGATTATTTTTTAATCCGATTTGAAGCGCTAAGCGCTAAAGAAGATGCGGACAAAGCTATGAGAGAAGCTGATAGAACTGCGGCAGAAGCGGAACGAGCTGCGGCAAAGGCGTAGAGAGCTGCGGCAGAAGCGCAGAAAGTTAAGTCGCTTGCAGACGAAGCTGCTAATATCTATAAAAGGGTTAGGTTTAAAAAGGTGGAAAAGGTTAAGCAAATACTGCAAGCAGCGCAGCCCATTGTTAAACTGTCACGACAAAGCCACCGTTCGGTTGTAGAAAAGGTGGCGCACTTTTGGGTTTATAACGAATCGGCGATACAAATATCATTTCCAATTTTGATTGAACTTTCTCGCTCCCTGCAAAAATATAATTGGGAGCGAGTGGAATTTTTTCCAAAGGCGATACTATTTTAGAGGCACGTTTTTATCGAAAAATTCCCCCTAAATTTGTCTTATTGGGTGTGGTTCTGTCAACAGCATGGCAATTTCGACAAATTGAACGAATTAGAACCCTTTTTGATTGGTAAATTTAAAATATGTCGGCAAATTGCAGGCATACTGACTAATAAATTTCCTATAGGTCTTATATACGAAGTCTTTGCATTCAAACTACCAGAACTTACGAAAAATCTGGAACGTGTTTACGCTATTAGGCTGTCCGACTCGCACTTTCCCCCTCCAGAACCTGTTTTGACAGTTTTTAGCGGCGGCCAAGGGAACCGGAAACGCCCACGTTATACGTTATCTTATCCTGCGGGTGGTTCTTATATAGGATCGCCGTTATATAATATTCGTCGAACGAACGGAATATTTGTGGATGATTTGTTCTAAGCCATGCCGCCACCTACCACCACGATAACTATGGAGACGGCGAAAAGCCAGGTGGTCCCAAGGATATGTCCTGGTTTTGTTAATGTCCAGCCGTCCACGTTGGTAAAATTTGGCGTGGCTATACCTGCATATATTTACGGACAAGATCGCGCGTCTGGTAGGAATAATCTCATATTTGCCCCTCTACACCTGCTACGACCAGAGGGATTGGCCCCACTTTGGCCCGTCGTCCGGTTTTAACCCAACCCTCCGGTCGTAACTTTACCCTATCCAAATACCTAATATGGCTTCCATAGCATTGTGATTTACTCGGATCTTTATATACCAGGTGGGCTTTCTTTAACTCCTACGGTGTTAGGAGACAACGCTCCTACCATAACCAAGTTCCAACGAATAATTCCGTACGTCAACCTTATTTTAACGCACCGTTAGTCTATCATATTTGGGCTGCAAAATTTTACAATCGATCCTAAAGAAAATTTAACGGTATTTCCCTTTCCATTAATTATTTCCTTTGGACAAGGTCTCCCTGGAATCACAAGTGAAACAACGGCCAAGGAAGATTTGGCGACTGTTCGAAAAACCGGATTTTTGTATTAGGAAAACAATTTTGTCGTTCGAAATGTAGAACGTTTACAAAGTTTACCCTATTTTTGGGGTATTAAGGGGTTAAGCATCTTTCGATCGATTTTTACAAACTCACGATTGCAAGGCGCCCTTCAAAAGGAGTTAGGGATGGGGCTGTATCTAATCCGGCATTGTATGTGGTGGAAAGTCCCAGAAGCTCCAGGAAACATTTTTTTAAAGACCGATACGGGTTATATGGTTGACAAATGCTTAGGTATACACGTCCTATCCAAAACGACACGTATTCGCTACTTTACCGGGTCCCACACACATAAATGGCTACCAACTGGGTGGCCTTGGTTCACGAATTGTGAAATGTCGGAGCTTGAAAAGTTTGACAGAAATGAGCCAATGTCCAACGGGTTGTAAATTGCTTGAACAACTGGTTTGCACATTTAAATCCAAAAAAAAATTAACAGCATTCCTAGCACCTTATTCGATCCCAGGATAAATCACTGTCTCGAAAGCGGTACGGCCATGACGATTATCATTGGGAAATCGGAGCTATTGACAGGGTGAATGCCTTTACCGCTAATAAATCCGCATATGGGAGATATTTTAAAGAAAATAAAGCAGGATTTTAGCATTGGTTGGAATTTGGTCCAGTCTGGTTTAAACGGTATTAATATGGTTACATAACGAGATTATGTAGGAAAAACATATATAAAACGTAGGACGCGGTTGTTTATTTTCCACAACCAGGGCATCTCCCACCGGGAATGCCTTTATTTTAACAATTTTGGCAAAGTGCCATGATTTTAAGTGAAAATGTAGTAAATAAAGCTGGGTGTGAAAGAACTGGCAGGTTAAATTGTTAATAGATCTTAGTTTAAACTGATATTTGCGTGATTTAAATACTTCACAGCTGGTGGGTATAGCCGGTGGCTTCATTATTAGCCGTAAACCCCACTAAAAGTCCCGTTCAACCAGACAAATTAGTCTCATTTACCCACACCGGCTGTACAGAGGTGGAAACTCGGGATAGTTCAAATTCCAAACATGTGATACTTTTCAAAACCCGCGAAACTAGCCACGTGGTGTAATTGCAGTCGCGTGGCAACTCGATTACGGAAACTCTCGTTTCAGCAGCTACAAATATTCCATCTATTATCCTAGACAAGGACATGCCTGCCCTTATGCCACCAGTACGCACGCCGCCGTCAACATTCGAGGCAGCCCCGCCGCTAGACGAAATTAACATCTAGCATTCGGCATATCCGTATTGGGCTTATGTCCGGTGAGGATGAGTCAATCTCCGTTGGGGGGGGGNGGGGGGGGGGCATTCCAGGTGATTGGAGGGGTAAATGTGTAAATTAGGGAGCAGGATGGTCAACCGCAAAATATGGCCTGATTTAATGCCGTTTTATCTCGACAGCGCATCCATCTTTTCTGTCAAATGAGGGAACGGCGAGCCATCCCCATTTTTACCACAGTAGTACGGAGTTGCAACGACGTTATTATGTGGAATGGTAAGAATTAAGTAGCCCTTTATCGATAAGATTAGGATAAGTCATTTTTTCGAAATGTTTAACCACGTTTTTAGTCGAACGGATTGACCCCCCCGGATCCTTAATTAGTTCGACCGTGTTTCGTCCGTAACCGAGGCCCACCCGACCAATTACGTCGCGCCTAAAAATGTCAGTTTGACGATGATGTAAAAAGGTATGTTCCGATCCCCCAGCCGTAGGCCATTTATAGCTTTACGCTTTAACGCCTTCCATTTTAAACTATGGTCTGGAAACGTTTCGGAACGAACCAAAAGGTTTTCAGACCGTCTTCCTTATCTACCAGATTTTTGAGACTATTAAAGAAGGCGGTGGCTAGGGTAGGATGGAAACGGTTGCTATAAGCGACCAAAGGTCAGCCCTTTAGTGCCCTCGGATAACAGAGTTTTAGCGCACACTAAAGACATAGGGCGCTGACCAAAGCTACACGCGAGGGTTTAGCTTGTGGTTTGCAGGAAATTTGTAGGACTTATTAAATTTAAGCACTGGTTTTCTCCCGCCGCATATTATTTGTTGGTCCACTTAACCCCGCTTAGCCAATTACCTTTCCGTGCATTAATCAATTCGATTTGCGTTTTTTTTTCAATATGGTTGCCCACCCCGATCCTTAATCATATCGATTTAAGCTGGTTATATTATAAAAAATAGCGAATGCTTACTGTAAGCCACCGATTTTTTTATTCGGCTTTTGTATTTAATTAGAGCTTTTGCGTTAATTGAGGTCTGCTGCAAAATTACGTTGGTATATTTAGGTGGTATTGGCAGTTCGATATAAATAGTCTGGCTTAATGCCAACGCATCTGCGGGCAAATTGTTGAAACGAGTGATTATTTGATGGAAAATGTAGATAGGAGATAGTCCGTTGGTGCCCTGGGCACCAGGGAATCCCGGAAAACGACCGGGCTAACGAGCTGGCCAAGGCCGGCTCCGCCGGACCGCCGGACCCAGACCCGAGGGCTTAGCAAACCATATATAGCGGTACCGGCACGGTCCTTAAAGCCATTTTTTCGAATATAGAGAGAGATTGGTGTACAAAGAATTTTATAAACGGTCCCCCGCATATAGGGGATTCCAATATACACCGAAAAAGGAGCCCGAGGAATTGGGTCTGCCAAGACCCCTATTGGGCCATTATTTGGCCATGAGGACCAACCATGGCGATTTCAAAGCCTACTATAACCGTTTTGTCCACCAGCATGCAAACACCTCGTATACCTGGTACTGGAAACGGACCTCCCCTAAGCACCCGGTGCACTGCCGCTATTCGCGGGCGGTGTGGAGAAACTGGCCGTGGCCTGATAACGACCGGCCGGCCGGGCCGCCAAACCGCGCCCAACGCCGGAAATTCTTCCAGACAAGCTTCGGGCAACCGAAAAGCTTTAAGGCGTTTTCGATAGCCACCAACTACTTCAGCGCCCGCCCCAGAGCGGCCCGCCAGCGCCCCGCGCGCCACGAGCGCACTTTACGCCTAGGAACACCGATCGTAAGCGACTCGAATTCGGGCGAGGAATAGACTTATTGCCTTTTCACCCATATTTCACGGCACAAGCCGTCAGACGAACCCTCCGTGCACCTTAGGCACGGGGTCGCGTCAGTGAACTAACCCCCTAATCAGGGCCGGGCCCGAACCCGGTCAGGCACGATCCGCCTCTGCCCTCTCTGTCGTCCCCTGTGTAAATAGAGAAGATAGAACGCGCGCCGAAATACCCCCGGGAGGTTGCTAACGGCCGGCTAACAAGCCGGGCCGAGCCCGGCGTTAACTACTACTACTACTACTACTACTACTACTACTACTACTATTACTATTACTACTATTACTATTACTATTACTACTACTATTACTACTACTATTACTACTATTACTACTATTACTATTACTACAGCAGGATCTGCCTTCTAATATCTTACTTAGGCGCATTAGGGCTAACCTCGCTCAGGATTTCCATCCACTTTACACTAGGCTCCTAAAAGCCATAGCCAGAAAAAAATTGGAAGAAGAAGAGCTGGAAAATCTCACATTGGAGCGAAACCACATCGTCCGTATACTCACACTAAAGCATCTCATCGCACTGGCGCGGCAACGTCAAAAACAACTGGACGATGACAGGGTATTCGAAATCCGCCCCGAAGACACGGAGATTTTTGAAAAGCAGCTCAAGGATTCAAGCAATATCGACATATTGGCTCGTAGATATAATGTTGATAAAGATGATATAAAAATTTTCAAAACCTTCGATCAACAGGAAAAGGAAGGCGAACACATTGTAGCGAATTTCACGGCTGAGATTTGGCACTTGAGATCTTTGTGTATCGAGCGAGGCGCGATGCTAAGGTACCCCGAACCGGCTTATGAATATGACATAAATGAAGCTTTGGGCTTGCCTACCGAACAGGTCGAAAAGGAAATGGAAGACCCTGTTTTTAATGGCAAAGCTTTTATTCCCGTCGTTCGACCAGGCTGCAAATCCAAACTTCAACCCAAATGGCCGAATGACCCTCTCAGTCTCAGGAACCCGAGATTTTTTCTCCTGCTTTCGGACCCGAAGCACGTTTTGGAGGAGAAAACCCCTTAAAAAACGTTTTAAAAAGCAGTATAAAGGGCAAAAAAGCAGTTGCCACCAAATGATGCCCAAGATAATGCAGCTGTGCGAAAGAATTACGAGGTCCAGCGATACGTGAAGGAGATCACCATTAACAATCTACTGCTGGAAGCCGACCTTTCCAGGAATGTCGATTTTATTAATCGCTGGCTGATGCACAAGCTGCCCCACAGCACTGTCGAAATGCTCGTGCTCCTGGCGGTGTCCATAACTACCCTCAATTTAACCAGGATCACAAACTGGAGAGCCTGGCAACAAGATGTTGCAAAATTCTGGACCAGAGATGCCGCATCCAACATCCCCGAGGCGGTTTTTGATGGGCCCCGCACGTCGACGTTCAGCTCACAGGATAAAGGAGGTGGTAGTGCTTCTAGTGGAGGAAAAGCCAGCGCCGATGTATCAGCTGCGCCTGTTGGCGATACCCCTGCTTTGTAAAAAGAAATCCCATCAATGGTATGAGGATACTGTTGTGAAAGAGGAAATACCGTATACAGGCATAAAAAAAAGAATAAACAAAGAAATGCTATGGGATGACTTTAAACGGTTATAGCGCATAGACCTTTCCGTCTTTACCAAAAAAGACACATTTGATACAGGAAGCGGGCCGGGCGTCAATACCCTCATTCACCATGGCCGAATGTATGTCCTAGCAAATCGCTATAGGATCGGTCGACTAATGGATATATTACTGCAAAAGCTCCACCAAACTTTGGTCAAGTCCAAAGTACCTGAAACGAATCTCAACGATATTATGGCAATGGTACGGTTTTGTTATGCAAAACTGGTCCCCGAAAGGTTGAGGCGGTTGGTGGTGCATTATATTTCCTGTAACGTGGAGACCCTATGGAAGATTGAGGAATTTCAAAAGCTTGTAGAGGATTATGGTAATTTGGCAAGGGCACTTGTGGGGTCCATGTTGTTGAGACTAGACTGATTAATGTGCACTTTCTACTTTGGTATCAGGCGAAAAAAACCACATCCTGTCACCGTATGTGTCTACGCAGGCCTTTATTAACTTAACTATTCACAGGAAGCACCAAGCACCTAAATTACCATTTGTTCCAAACTATCGCCAAACTCGGCAAAGGCCACACCAGCGGACACTGTACAGGGGGATAGATTTTTACCCATACCACCATAGTAGTACGCGGGACTGAATTAGCATAGTTTAATGGAGCATTTGCCGAACTATGTCGGCTTGGTGTTCTTGACTGTGAGGCAAAGTCGCGCAACATCTCAATCGTTTGTCATCAATGGATGCGTAGAGGAAATGGTTAGAATCACAAAGCATACTCAATGTTTCCCCGACAAACCCTCATCAATGATCAATTTTACCCACTGAGACCTATGGATGATCAATTCGGCTCAACTTTGAGGGAGCTTTCTTATTAAGGCTGGACAAATCGGGATATTGTATGGGCCGATATTCCGAACGTTGCCAAAATCGACAACCTTCGGCGCGTTGGTGATAACCGTGCATTGGAAATCCCATTGGAAATTAATACCGTTTAATAGCTATCGGGAGCAGATTTCGTGATTGAGTATGCTTAATTTCGTGTTTCCAACCAGAACCTACGTCAGCCGGGGACTTTCCCAAGCGAGACCCGGCCATCGTTCCCAGCTAGGCAGACTATTCAAAATCTGGGCATAAGGGGTACCTTTTTAACAATTAGGGCGGACAAGCTCGAGTCGCCCGCCTTACGCTATAAATACTGTACTGCCAGCTGTAATTGGGACAGCTATGTGGGTCCAAGATTACAGCGTTGGGCCTGGCTTGACTTGTACAAAATGGAGCCGGAAAGCCGTCCATCGCGTCTTAATTTCTCAAGTGCAACGCCCCTTTTATCCGATTTACATGCGTTTGAGAAACCGCGAAGTTGGGATTACGCCGACGATCAGATACCAGAATGGTATAAAGCAACGGAGTCGGGCGAGGGCTCCCAGCGGAACTGCCTCCTTTGAGCATCAGCTTCACCCCCAATCTTCGTCATACATGTTTGAGCCTCCTCATCACATACGCAAAATGGATGAGATGCCTCACAGACAGTGACCTGTGCAAGTTCGCAACTCCAACGTGCTTCAAAGGTATAATATTCGAACTTTTAGCACTGACAACCTCACTAAATTCTAACTGTGGCACATGGCAGTGAACGCAGATGCACTCATAAGGAGGCCTCCGTGATGAATTGTATCTGCTGCAAAGATATACTGGGGAGCTCTCAAAAAAGGAAGGAGCCCTAGTGCCTGGGAACCTCGCTTGCATGGGGAGGCTGAGGATAAACACCCGGAAACACATCCGGCCTCTCCTGGGACTTTTTAAAGCCCAATCAGCCGCGAGAGCCAAGACCGGGCCATGGAACCGCCCAGGCCAGATTTGTTCGTTGGTGGTTGCCTTTGTTTGGCATGGTTCGCCAACGCGGCTGGGCAAGGGTTGGATTGCTTTAAAAAGTATCTTTCGTTACATATCATCCCAGTGCCCAAAGTTAACAAGTGGCAATACCCCTGAGAGACTGCATACCCTCCTCCTGTCAACCTATACATTCCTGGAAACGGCTAGGGCGGGGAATCTTGTAAGGTGCAGATCGACACAAAATACCCCATTTGAGTGCCGGAATTCTATGCCGAAGTCACCCCAAAGGCTCTATGGAGGTAAAGGCCAATCGGAACGAGCCCGTCACAAAACGCACCCCTGACGGCCAGCATCAACTTCACCACCGACTCTTCGTCATACCTGCTTGAACCTCCCTGCTCAAAACCAAATGGCTCAGATGCCTCGCAGACAGTGGCCTGTTGGGGGTAGGAGATTACGGCGGCGAGCCCTGGTCCTCAAAATTATCCCTGCAACTTGTAATTGATGTGCCCATACATTGCAGCTCCCTCTGTTGTTAATTACTTCCTACTATATATCCTTGTAGCAGGCATAATTCATTACGGAGGCCTCCTAATAGTGCATCTGTGGTCACAGGCGGATCTTTTCGCATACTGGTATGGTCGTATTGCTGAAGCTAGCCGGGTAATTGTGCCTATTTGGGGATGTTCGCTTACCTCCGCCCACTTACCCTCACGGGCGAGTGACTGGGACGCCTAACTGATAGCGACTTGAAACACATGACATAACGGTGCAACTGAGAGAAAAACTCCTTGAGTGCTTTAGAGTGCACGAGCTAGAATACAAAAACTGACTCTGAAAGTTCGCGCTAAAGCAGGATCAGAATAGGCCATGATGATGGGTGCAAGGCACAAAATAGGCTATAGTTAAATCGTCTCATCGTCAAAAGCTGTTCCAAACCAAAAACCCCTAATCTCACTTGCAGTGCCCTTAATTCCCTCCGACTCCTCTTTGTCAAGGACAATTCCAAAATATACCCGAATAGCCTCAACACGTTCCGTTTCGGTGCGGAACTCAAGGCTCAGTTTTAAATCCCCTTCCCTCCGCCATTTTAACCTATTCTAATATAGCACAATAAAGCCGTCCAACTCGCCATCCATAACATCCTTTATATTCGTTTTCCCAGGTGCAGTTAGGGGCTTATTTAATGTTGTAAATCGCTGAAGCAACAATTTACGTAATGCGAAACATGTACGGCTTATACCATGCGTGTTTAATATCTCGATATCCTCGGGCAGGAACTCAAAATCCGAATTGAAACAGCATATTGGCTGCCACTCCTCACCAGGGCCACGTCGGAACTAATATACCCATAGCCGCCTAGTTTAATCGACCTGCTATGCAATCGCCTGTTTTACTACTCGCATCTCCGTTTAAGGTCCTATATGCTGTAGACCGTTCGGTTTAATACCTCCCGTTCCCTCGAGCAATGGTACAAGCTTGGGTAAACCGTATCCACCAAAGCCCACATCGAGCAAATAGTATACGCCACCGATTTTAATAATATTAACACAATGCACAAGTCCGCCGAATCTGCCGTTGCAGGGCTCAAAGACTCGCGAACCTGCCAATATAACGTCGAATCCCAGCGACAAGAGGACCGTATTAAGCAATTGGTTCGTTTTAAAACACCAACCACCGCGGCGGTGGCGGACAATCTTCTTATAGAAACGCGTCGGCGAAACACCGAGCCCTTTGTGCCAGGAGTAATAAGCCTGAAAATTCTCATAAAACACGCTAACAAAATGGTGCTTCTTAAGAAGGGTAAAGTAGGCTAGCTGTTAAACAAATGTAAATTTGCTAACGGAAAAGATTCGCTGTGTAGGAGAAAGGTAAATTCGATTAAAATATTCAATTATTTCGAAATTGGCGTATCTTAGCCGCTTACATTGCTAAGCTTAAACTGTACTAATAAAGCGAGCCGATAATAATTGGCGCGACAGGCCTCGGAAACAGATTAACGTTTTAGGGATGATCATTATTGTAGCTTGCTTGCTACAAAGGGATTTGATATAAAGATTTTTTTTCATTCTAGTCTTCGGAAAAACTGAAGTTGGTGCGGTCAATTGAAATATGTGACTGCGGAATCAGTAACCTTTATATCATCTCGACTACTTGCGTTAAAACATTCTCCATAGGCAGAAAAGCTCAAGAGACCTAGACCGTCATGCGCTCCGTAAGGCAGATAAAAGAATTTAATAATTCTCTAAACCCTTGACATATTGCGCGGAACGTGTACGCGTTCAGCACCATATGGGATTTACAGCCCCAGGAATTTACCGTTAGCGGAATGCTGGGGCGTCACATTGCAACCTCTCCATGTGCTACGCATGTTAACGATTGAATGCAAATTTTTGCTCATACGTGACCAGAACAGGGACAAGATGTTGGTGATGTGATGTAAATAGCTGCAGCGAGTGATGTTGTAAAATCGCAACCCTGGACGTCTTTTTATCTCCGTCATAAGGTTAAGCTGGTGCTATCTTAATGCCGGCGATAAGCATTCGGCTTAGAACCTCGGGTTTGGCGTGAAATTGGTAACGCAGTACAAATCTCATACGGTAACGCCGAAGCAGTTACCGTATTGGGCAGGAAAAAAAGTGTTGGTAATATGATTCGAAAAAGTGGAATTGTGGCTAATATCCGTCTAAATGCTACTTCGCCGCAGGGGGATTAAACGTTGCAAAATTGGTAATAAGGACCGAAAGGCTTGGGACCAACAAAAAAACATTGCGATCCTCGCGTTCCCACCTTTCTTCGACGTAACGGGGATTATTGCAAAAAGATAATGGGGCCAAAACACTAGGCGTTATGCCTAAACCGCTTACGAAAAAGGAAAGGACAAAATGTAGGACGTACATTCTTCATTCAAAAGTCGGCTGTTTGCTCCACACTAGGTCGGCCACCGATGTCACAATTCGATTCTGCAACCGCGGATGTGGTTCATCTGAAAACTAATAGGTTCGCCCATTGGTCAGGAGTTGTGTAAAATGCACCTTACATCCCTGTAAAACTGCCGAATGGGTTGTTTTTACACATCACCAATATTAACCAGAAGCAACAAGGTTGTTATCACAAAAATCACCAAAGACCATATTTGGACCTTTTTTCGCGGAACCTAACTAGGCGTGGACGAATAGGTACAGGAACACCCCACCCATTGGCAGACTCAGCCTATCGAACATGCCTGAAGCGATACGTTGTACGCGTAGGACGGAAAAGCTCCCTTCCCTTCCCTTCCCTCCCCTATATTTACCTGTATTTACTATAACGGTCAAAATTATCGCCTACCTCTCCTCTCATTCCCAACTCCTGCCTTATTGGTATTGCCAATCCCTAAGTATATACTGGGACCTAACCCAAAAGCCATTTAATAGGGTGAATCGTATATATAATAATTTGTAGTGCTAGGGCTTTTTTGTCTTTGGTTCACATTATTTTGTCGTGCTGGTACTGCATAGGCAATCCAAACAAAATTCGCATATTTGCTCCGTTTTTATCCAAAATGGTCTTGGAGTACCAGATCTGGGTCACATTTTGACAACGGACCACTAAAGCCCATTTTTTATAAATGGGCTAAGCACCAAAGTTCACCCCAAATAAATTGGTAAAATAATTGTCACCAACCTGGTACTATTCCGGTCCAAGGTTGATTAATGTTCTCTCCCAAACTCTGGAAAAGAACAAAACAAGGAGGGAACAGAATCATTTAAACAATTATGCTTAACCCAAAACACGACGTTTAAAAAAGCACAGTCACCCAAACGTATCAACCTTTATCACTCCAAAATCAATGGCCTATCCACAACTCTGGAGATAAAAAATCTTTCAGTTTCTCATGTCCTGTCCAATTAATCTAACTGTTGCACATCGAGTCCTGTGCTTGACTAGGCCTCCTCCGGACAACCCCTCTGGACCACCTATAATAAAACGTGACGATTACTTTATTCGGCTTCCCGAGGCCGAATCGGCGGCAAACACGGTATATAATATCATAAAACATCTTTACAAATGGGATTTACCATCTAAAAAGAAACACTTGGAAAAACGTCTCGCAAAGGTTCACAAAGACAAAGGCGATAAGGAGACAAATCAAAATAAGGGTGAGAATAACCAAAAATACGAAGCTCGAATGCAGTGGATACGCGACACGCCCTATCGAAAAGCTAATTCCCAGGCTCGATGGTTAAATTGCGCTATCATCATGGATCGTGCCCTTGAATTTCTCGAGCAAGCCCACCAAAAACACGGGGATATTTCTGGCAAATCTGGCGATTATACATACCACTATCATCCTCGCGACTTCTATAAGTACATATGGGCGTATCTTCATCAGGGTAATTTCATCTTGGCTCGGAAGGAAAGGTTTCCATCACATGACAAGCAAAACTCTGGAGCCTGGTACAAGGAGGAATCAGGCAAGACTATCAAGCATCCTCCACCATTCATAGGTCAGACCCACCTTTGTTAGCGATTCACACCCAAACACACCAATAAGCTTAACAGCTGAAGAATTTTCGCCCTCCGGGCGCCGGTCGTCATGGCCTCACCAGAGGTCTCAAACCGCCGCGCGCGCCCGCAGAGCACGCCGCAGGCTTTGCCGCCGGGCCAGGCCGAATCGGAACACGTATCTCTCGACACGCGCACCGCTAATGCGCCTGAGCCGGCCGGCCGCGGAAGGTACTCCAGCCTCCCGGCCCTGGCCATCAAAACACTGCAGCAGGAGCTGGAAAACGTGGAAACAGTCGGCAGCTGGCTCGAAAAGGTTTTTGCAGCCAAGCTCGAAAGCTTACAGGCCCCGGAGGACGCCGCGCTTAGGAGAATTGTTCTCGAACTTGATGATGTAATCAGCGGCTGGTTCCTCAGTCGCACCCTCCCTGAAAAAAAGCGTTCGCGCTCCCCGTCGCGTTCGCCGACCAGTTCCAGCGAAAGGCGCAGTATCTTAATTACAAGGACGGGCACGGCGTCGTCGGCCTCCAAAAACAAAGGCACGCCCACTAATAAATCGGTCACATGGGCCGAGCGAGCCGCCACGCCACCAGCGGCGGCCCCAACGCGAATTTTAACCCCGGCCACGCGTTCGTACCCGATACGTACGACGCCCGGCAATGCACCTGACAGCTCCGCAGCTCCCTCCCAATCGGGCCGGGACCGCCCCCAAGCCCCGAAACGTTTGACAGAATAGCCGGCCAACCGGATCCTGATCCGCGTAAATGACAAATTGCGGATGGTAACGAGGGAATTATACGCGGTAACCACCAAATTGGCCGAATTGGTCTCGGTGCCACACAGTGAAATCCCAAACGCCAAACGTACCCCCACGGGCTGGGGTGTTACGGTGGCCTTTGAGGAAACACGGCAAAAACTCCTCAACCCCAACGCAGTTAAGGCCATTATGGACGCATTAAACGCGCGGGAAGTTACTGTCCCGACAACCTGGCACACATACGCCGTCTCTGGAGTGCCCCGAACGCTCAATTGCCTGGACGGAAGAAAGGACGTACATAATGTAATCCAGGAGGAGATTACCGTGGCAGTAGGCCAACAGCCAGTTAATTGGTACATTTCCAAGCATGGATACGACCCGCATACGGCTGAGGGCACGTGGATAATGTCTTTCCTTCAACCCGTAAAGCCTTTTCAGCTTTTTGGAGTGTCGAAACGTGCGCGGAAGGTTGAAAAGTCACGCAAAATTACACACCACCACGATGGCTGCCAGGGATATTGCGAAATACGTCGCTGCGTACGGCAAGCGCGTTGCGGCATATATGGTGAAGCAAAACATACGACAAAGGAAGAGCCGTGCAAAGCAGCCCCCAAATGCGTTAACTGCCACGGCCATTTCCCATCCGGACATAAGAACTGCCCTGCCCGACCTTTGGTGGTAAATGGGAAGCTTGAACGACCTTCACAGCGTAAATTAAAGGGGATCCGCAAAATCGGACGTGCCAACCGTGCCGCGATTATTAACGACCGGGCTAAGGCGGCCCGCCGAGAACCAGCACCTGCAATCCCGGTCCTAAGCACCTCATCGCAGCATTCGCAAACCTCGAGCTCCCGATCGAGCATCTCAAACAAAAGAGCGCGGCCATGCGAGGCGGCAGGGGCGGACATCCGCAACTTCCTGCAGGCCGAACAGGAACGCGTGCACGAAGAAATCGTTTGGGCAGCCGAAATGGAGGAGGACGCAGCGGTTACCGAACCTTGCCCCGCTAATGTGATAAACTTGGAAGCAACCCATCGATTAATATGACGAAATATTCGCTCGGTAACATGCAGCGGGAACGCCTCGACGTAATTTGGGCCAACGTAGGCAAAAGGATGGGTATGCATTTAAGCCTGTTAGAGTTATGCCACCAAAGAGAAGTGGACCTGGTTAACGTCCAAGAGCCATGGTACGGGCTAAAAACGACTACACAAACGCACCCGGGCTATAATGTTTTTGCGCCAGTGGACGAATGGCACGCGAACATTTACGAAGCCATAACTGGGTTCCGGCCCCGGGTGCTCACCTACGTCAAAAAGGGGGCAGCCCTAGGGGCCGCACAACGACGGTTACCGCAGGGCCAAAATACGCGGGACGTACTTTGGCTCGAAATTAACGGAATATTGTTTATTAATGTATATAGGGCTCCGGGTATTGAGGCCGCGCTGGAAATGGTATGCAATACCGTGCCAAATGGACCCACGGTAATAGGCGGCGATTTTAACGTAGCGGCTGCTGCATACCAGCCAGGCCGCACAGACGCACGCGGAGGGGATTAACTAACGGTATGGGCGCAAGCCCAGGGCATACATTTTACAGGAAATATCGGCGTACCCACCCACCGCGACGGGGGTTTACTGGATATGGTTTTTTCCAACCTCCCCAGCACGGTAATTATGGTTAATAGCAGTCTTTACACAGGCTCCGACCACGAATCTCTTTATACCACGCTGCGGACGCGCGGCGCCCCCCGCCCGGAGGCGGTTAACGTCTCAGTTAGGGACGACCGGCTACCAAAGTTCGCGGAACTATTTGTTTTTGGCATGCAAGATATACCGGACCCGGGATCCGCGGCCGATAGCTACGTATTGGACGCGTGGGTAGCTAAATTTACAATTTTATGGGAGTAAATAACGTGGATCGTGGGTACGCCGGCGGGAAAAAAGGGCAGCTCGGCTCTTTAGTGGACCGAAAACTGCCAACGGCTTTGGGTCGAATTCCAACGGGTTAAACGGAGCGTTGTAAATAGGGCAAACGCCTTTGCCGAGGAGAAAGCTTATACGAAAGGGGTACGGGCCGCGAAACGGGATTATTGGAGGTACCGGATTAACCAATTGCGCGACGATAAGGATTTGTGGAACATAGTAGGCTGGCTGGAAGCCGGACCACGCCTCCGGTCCCCGCCGCTGGTTATTAACGGCGAGCAAATGAGCGAGCTTTTAGCAAAAGCGGAAGCATTGCAGCGGGAGGTGCTTGGCCGATTTTCGGCGGAGGATAACCTGTAGGGAAACCCCTTGGAGGCCTGGTCGGCGGACGAGGCTAAAATCCCTTGGGACACCCAGGTAAATACGAAAAAGGCGGAACGCTCCTGCATTGGGGTTACGAGCACGTCCCCGGGCATCGACGGAACGACCGTCCGGTTACTAAAAGCCGGATGGGCTTCGTTGGCCGAGCCGGTGCGCAGGCTCTACCAACGTTGCCTGGAACTCGGACATTTCCCAGCGCCTTGGAAGAAGGCCGAGGTCGCGATGCTACCGAAAACGGGGAAGAAAGACCGGAGCAGCGTTCGATCCTGGCGGCCTATAGCCCTCCTTTCCTGCATTGGAAAAGGCCTCGAAAGGCTCGTTACACGCCGGATAGCTTGGGCCATACACGATAACGGGCTCCTTAGCTGCACCCACGGCGGTGCCCTACCCAAGCGATCGGCGACGGATCTGGTTTGTGCCCTCGCCCACGATATCGAGCAGGCTTTAGCTCGCGGGGAGGAAGTTACCCTTGTCGCATGCGACGTCCAAGGCGCCTTCGACGCCCTCCTCCATGGGCGATTAATACGGAAAATGCGGAGCCTCGGGTTTAGTAAAATGCTCCTTAGGTTCGTAATTAACTTTTTAAACGGCCGCCAGGCCCAAGTCCGGCTGGAGGGTACGACCACGGGCTTTAGGCGGCTTGGGTGCGGCACCCCGCAAAGGTCTCCCCTTTCCCCGATCCTATATATGCTATATTTGGCGTACCTCGTCAAAAACGGTGCGAAGTGGCGGCTGGCATACGCAAACGACGTGCTTACATGGAAATCGTCACCCTCGTTGGAAGAGAACGTACGTTGGCTGGAAAATAAACTCCGGGATATGCACGAAATTGCGGCGGAAGAGAAAATCCATTTTGCAGCGGAAAAGACAAAGGTGATCCATATCACTAAGAAAAGGCACGGTCGCAACCCGGAAATCCGGATTAATGGTAAAACGGTTACCCCGGTCCAATTACCGGGCGGTCGACGCGGATAAAGCGCCTCCGGGGCCGAGCGTTACCCGGGCATACGTTGGTTTGGCTTTTGGTTCAGCCGACGGTTAAACGGGCGCCGCCACGTGGCCGAAAGGGCTGCCAAAACAATGGCGGTCGCTGCTCACCTCAAAAGTTTTGGGGCAGTAAAATACGGACCGCCTGCGGCTGCACTTCGCAAAATAGCGGTGGCATGCGTGGGTTCATCGGCCACCTACGCAGCCGAAGCATGGTACAACCCAACGCATAAGCAAAAAGGACTCCTCAAAGCACTGAACAAACCGCTGGTTTTAGCGGTACGGGCAATCTTCCCGGCGTATAAAACCACCCCCTCGTCCACTGTTCTCAGGGACGCAGGATTACCCTCGGCCCGCGTCGCGCTGGCCTACACCCGCCTAAAATACGGCGCCCGACTAAGGCTCGCGGACAAGGGGCACCCCCTTGTCAGCCGCCTGCGTGAAACACCTCGTGCCTGCAACTCGGGCCATTCGGCCACGACCCTGCAAACGGCTGCACAACTTCTCCCGCGGATCCGGAGATTAGAGTTGCGCGCACCTTGCAATGCCCCGGATTCTCGCACTAACCCCACCGGAGGAGTCCCAAAAAAGGAAGCGGCCCGCCGTTTTATGGAATGGCTGGACATGGTATCACCTGACGATATCGTGGTATATACGGACGGTTCGGAAAAACACGAAAATAACTGCGTCCAAATAGGGTACGGATGGGCCGTTTTTAAGGCGGGCCTGGAATTTGCCGCAGGCTCCGCATCTATTACGCCGGAAAGCCACGTTTTCGACGCCGAGGCGATTAACGCCTTAAAAGGGCTACAGGCGGCAGCCAGGGCCCAACCAGGCGCCCGGATTTAAATTGGTATGGATAACACCTCGGTTATTTGGGGTCTTAAAGGCGACGCGCCGCGTTCGTCCCAATAGGCCTTTTTGGAATTTCATAATTTTGTCGATTTATTTCGAAAACAAGGTACCGAGGTTCGGGTCCGTTGGTGCCCTGGGCATTAGGGAATCCCGGGAAACGACCGGGCTGACGAACTGGCCAAAACCGGCTCCGCCGGACCGCCGGACCCAGACCCGAAAGTTTAGCAAACCACGTATAACGGTGCCGGTACGGTCTTTAGAGCCATTCTTTCGAATATAAAAAAAAACTGGTAGCGTAAAAAACTCTGTGAACGGTCCCCCGTATATAGGGAATGGAAATTCCAATACACACCAAAAAAGGAGCCCGAAAAACTGCGTTTGCCAAAACCCCTACTGGGCCATTATTTGGCCATAAGGACCGGCCACGGCGATTTCAAAGCCTATTATAACCGTTTTAACCACCAGGATGCAAACACCTCGTGTGCCTGGTGCTGGAAACGGACCTCCCCTGAACACCCGGTGCATTACCGCTTTTCGCGGGCGGTGTGGAGAAACTGGCCGTGGCCTGACAACGACCGGCCGGTCGGGCCGCCAAACCGCGCCCAACGCCGCAAATTCTTCCAGACAAGCCTCGGGCAACCGAAAAGCTTTAAGGCGTTTTCGATAGCCACCAACTATTTCAGCGCCCGCCCCAGAGCGGCCCGCCAGCGCCCCGCGCGCCACAAACGCACTTTACGCCTAGGGACACCGATCGTAAGCGACTCGAACTTTAACGAGGAATAGATTTATTGCCTTTTCACCCACACCTCACGGCACAAGCCGTCAGACGAACCCTCCGTACACCTTAGGCACGGGGTCGCGTCAGTGAACTAACCCCCTAAGCAGGACCGGGCCCGAACCCGGTCAGGCACGATCCGCCTCTGCCCTCCTTGTTTTCCCCCTGTGTAAATAAAGAAGATAGAACGCGCGCCGAAATACCCCTCGGGAGGTTGCTAACGGCCGGCTAACAAGCCGGGCCGAGCCCGGCGTTAACTAATACTACTACTACTACTACTACTACTACAGGCAAGACTATCCAACGAATCATCGAAAAGTGGCACAAGGGCTTTGGCTTGGATGAAGGAATATTATCCTCAATCCCCAGCGAGCTCAAGCATGGTGTAGTATCGCTCCCCAACGGGCCCAAACATGGTTTAGCGTCGCTCCCCAACGAGTCTAAATTTGAAATAGCAGAGTTTATGTCTCAGCACGACCTTGCTGCTTTCGCACAAACCAGCCGGCACTTTAGTGATTTGGCAATTAGAGAGCTGTACCGACAAGACTCGAAAAGCGACAGGCCTATGGCACTGATCTGGGCAGCTGCAACTGGGAAAAGGTCGGTTGCGGAAAAGGCTTTGAAGGCTGGTACGGACGTTAATTTGCGGTTCGACATCCGGAAGGACGATAGGCTCCTTAGTGAGCATTCCATAATCAACTGGAAAGACAAAATAGGGTGGACACCACTATTTTATGCCGTCGACTCCGGATCCGAAGCCCTGGTGCGGCTGCTTTTGAAATCGAGGGCCCACGTGAATTTGGTAGACAATGAAGCCAACGGCCGAACACCGCTATCGCTTACCGCTGAGCGTGGATCCGAATCCGTTGTCGAACTGCTGTTGGAAGCAAAGGCGAAAACAAATTCTAAAACCAAAAAAGGCAAAACACCGCTAATGCTTGCCACGATTCATAATTCTGAAGCTGTGGTGCGGTTACTCTTAAAAACGAAGGCGAAAGTAAATTCAAAAGACCGTCATGGCCGAACGGCGCTATGGCACGCAGTTCGAGCTAAACGCGAAGCCGTTATACGGCTGCTTTTGAAATCGAGGGCCCAAATGAACTGGAAAGACCACCGTGGCGATACACCACTATCGATTGCCGCAAAAAATCGGTCCGAATCCATTGTGCGGCTGCTTTTGAAAGCAAAGGCGAAAGTGAATGTGAAAAACAGTGATGGCCGGACACCGTTGTGGTATGCCGTTTTTTGTAAATCTAAAGCCATGGTACAGCTGTTTTTGGAAACGGGTGCTAAAATGGAATTAGCGCTATCGTTGGTCGCTAAACCCGAATACAAGGAATTTTCAAAGCTTCTCCTCGCTGCTAAGAAGGCTAAAAATTGGAAATCAACGGTTCGGAAAAAGCTAAGTCTCCGATAGTCAATAGAATGAGACAAAGTTTTACCATTGTTTGAAGATTTATAATATGGTTCGCTGGCATTTAGGGGGACGTCGGGGAGGGTGGGTACTTGGCCTAAACATTCTTTCGGGACTCAACATTAGGTTCATGATGGGCGCTTTACAGCCCTGCCATCTTTTTGGTTAGCAGGAAAGTCTGCCTAGAAAAGAGATCACCAACAAGCTGGATATCATCCATCGCATCAAAATTGCTTGCAGTAAGTTTGTTGGCAATCGTTAAATGGAATTAAAAAATGGAACACATTAAACTTTAAAAATGCCTTTAAGTAATTTTGCTTGGCATGAGGACGCAAAAAAGGAGAAACAAAGATTAAACGAGCGGGAATATTGTCCGTGACATGTCAAATGCCAAATCTGTGGATATCTAGAGCCGACAAGCTCCTGTATCTTCTTACGCAGCAATATTGTTGCAAAGCAACTATAAACTATAAACATCTTACTAAGCTCGACGCCTTAGCTCTGAATATTTTGGTCGACAAATTCGTGGTATGCAGCTCGGAAATTCTATTTGCGATTGCGATGTTGCAATTAGGCTGCAGGTCGCAGGGTTGACGAAGGCAGTCACAAGTGGTCTGCATTATGTGTATGGTGATGGTCGTTGCGACTACTACGAGGTCGAAAACGTAAAAACAACCGTCAGCTCGCAGTGGTCGATGATGATTTAATGAAACCTTTTGCTAGGTCTGACATAGTTTGCAGTTGGTGGCACTGTGCTATGCAGGGAATACATGCCTTTTTGGCTGGCCGCATAACTTCTCCCGGCGCGTGTTCGTTGCTAGCCGTGGTGTACTGGTAGACGGCAGTCTAAGCAGAGCACACGCACTGGTAGTTACTGGCCAACAAACCGCGACCCACCCACCGTCTCCAAATTTTGCCAGACGTCCTCTTCATCGTTGTAGATAAAACCTATAAGATTTCGAGAGGACTAAAGGCCAAAAAGGGCTACGCGAGGATCCCTTTGGTTCAGTAAATGGGCGGCCGGGTCACCGCCTTCAGCCATGGTTTTTTTGCTGTGGCGCGAACACTCTTCGAGCGCCAAGCGACCAGCGCGCATTATTTCGATGTATCGGGCCGTGTTCGCTGTCGTTAGGCACACCTCTTTACCGAATCCAGCAGATATTTTCACAGCAACAACATCTCGCGGCTTTTCGAGCTGCAGCATCTCCCACGCCTACCGAAGTTGGCTTACGGCACCTCGGGCCTGCTTGCTCTTGACCCTGCGAAATTACCCTTTCAGCTGCCAGAACCTGCAACTCTTGAAAGCCGCGATGGAAAGAAATCCGCAACCGGAGCCTTAGGGCTAGGACTGCAAGGACCTTCCGTGCAGATAACCATTCAAATCGTCCCAACCATGCTGCTTGATCAACTCAGCCCAAATGATCTTGATAAAGCGGCCGACATAATATTGCCCAAGGTTTCGGTTGAATTTTTAGATAAAGCTGTAGCTCTACGGAAGCAGCATGCCATCGAGAAGGGCGACAATTATAATGGCGTACCGAACCATGCAGTTTCGGCGCACTTGAATTAGACTTCACATACTTTGCGAGCAGACTTTCTCAAGCCGAATGGATTGCTTGAAGTAAGTTTTTCCCAATCGCAGCTTGATAACAATACATTAACAACTCGCCAGGGAACTGCATCCAACATTTTCAGCTCAGCCGAATATGGAACATCTACGGCAAAAACTCCCTGTTTATCGTCCAAACTTGTCTCATATGACCAGACGACACATCCGAACCCTGACAAACTCGATAATAGGTCCGGGAACAACACTACGAAAGTTCCACACAACTCCTGGAGACCAGGTATCCGGGCAGTTGTCGCCAATCGTACAGTGCCAGCAAAGCATAAGGTCAGGGTCCCGACCACCCAGAGGAAGCGCCGCCCGAATATCTTACAACATTCCGAGTTGGCCTCTAATCCCTGGGACAATTCCTCTCAAGGAAAATGCGCATTTCCTGCTGGTAAATGGGGAAATCACGGATTATCGGACGACGAATTCTCTAGTGATGAGAACGAGCGCTCCCGGCCGGTGAAACTGGAGCCAAAATAAATAGCCGCTGGTAACCGCGATTTGATGTTTGCCAACCTCCATTTTCTAATAGACAAAAGGAAAAGAGAGTCATAATTAAATTGTGAGAAAACCTAGAGCTGCCTGCGGCTAAGTTTGCCCTCATAAAAACGGAAAGTTAGCCTGAGAAATTCTTTGTAACAAATGTTTAACATATCTACCATACCCGGCAAACAGCGATCACAACATCGTCTGGGCACCTCGCTTACACCTTGCAAATAATCTTTATGCTTCCCGTGCTGTAACTGCAAGCTTTACATAAGACACTGTACTGCCAAATCTGGGTTGGCAGACTTTTCCGCATAATAGGACCACTAGCCGTGGCTAATGTCCAAGCCATCTGTCCCGCCCACCGTGGAGGATATTCTTTTACGATTCCGTAGGACATGGCCAGACCCGGCCATCAATGCGCAGAAGCTGAAGAATGCCCACTAAACGTACAAGTTGATTACGGTTTCTGCTTCTGCTTAAGGCACAATCCCTATCGCTGACACGCTTCAATATTCCTTTCCGACGTGAATCCCGAGAGAAAGGATGGGTAACCAGGGCGGCGGCAGGCGCCTCTGGTGCAAACATAAAGTCTTTACGATCCTGGCCAATCATGTCCCATTTCGGCTCGTTGGTTATCATGTAAGGATAGCATGGTCTCGGATGAACAACTGCACCAACTTCTAAAGAAGCTCGAAATAATATTCTCGCAAATATAAAACAAACTCCACGTGAAAATCGTCGCAGACAAGATGGCGACGAGATCTGGCAACCAAAAACTGTACTGCTATGCGAGCCAACGCCCGGAAGGACTGCGGCCAAGAGTTCAGGGATGATATTAACGGTGGCAATTTCGTGCTTGGCTCGCACTCTCTGCATGGAAAAAAGACAGAAATGGCAGTATAATTTCGGCGAAGCCGGACGATCACTTAGGAACACGTCCGGTATCACCCTGAAATTGCTCAAACCTAATCAGCCGCGAGAGCCAAGACCTGATCCTGGAGCCGCCCAGACCAGCTTAGGTCGTTGGTGGTTGCCTTTCCTTGGCATGGTTCGCCAACGACTGTGCAAGGGTTGGATTCCTTTGAAAGGTATCATTCGTTGCATATCAGCCCACTGCCCAAAGGTAGCAAGCGGCAGCACCCCTGAGAAACTGCATGCCCTCCTTCTGTCAACCTAAACCGCGTTCGTAAAGAAGCTAGGGCGAGGAATCTTGTAAGATCTACACAGAAATGACCCAGTCGAGTGCCAAAATGCTACCCCAAATCACCCTAGGCTCTTTGGGAGGTGAAGGCCAATAGGAATGAGCACGTCACAAAAAGTACCCTCAGAAAAGTCAGCGTTAACTTCACCCCAAAGTGCGGGTAAAAAACCGAATTGGAATTTGAGCCTGCCATATGCACCTGTTGCTGCCGCTGGCACCGTTGGGTAGGCAGCAAGCAGGCCAGAATACACACTCCCGCGTCAAGGCGCTGCGGCCTTACTGTAAAAGCGACATATAAAGGTGAAGCTTTCTCTCGCAGAATTTGATCACTCGCCATGCTTTTGGACTCCTAGCAGACAAGCTAAGTTCGACGCTCTACATAACATCTCTCTCCTTTTATCGAAATACCTTCCTACGATCAATCAGATTGAAAAGATGGACTTGAATCGGATTTTCAGGGCATTGTTGTCGTCTTCGCCCAACCCCAAGTCCTCAAGCACCACAGACGAATGCTGCCTTGGTAACACTTCCACTCCCCAAAGTCTCCCTATGGGCAACCACGGCGTCAAGGGCCTAATGCCCCTTCTAGGGGTAGCCCAATTTATGTCGTTCAGCCGTACCTTTTTGCTCGTCAATCAAGTCATGAACTATCTTGACATCAACCCGACGATGCTGGTGGCAGCCCTGGGGTTCCTTTGGTGCATATGGCACTCAATGGGACAACTATGGTCATTCTTCTGGCACGATCTCCTGCTCAAGTACGCGACTGCGAGTATATTTGTGAGCAGTTGATAATGAGCTATTGGATCATTTTTCCGATTGGCTCGCGAAAGACTGCAAATTCGAAGTCTGAAACCGCCGAAACAGTCAGTAAATATGCAAAAATGGTTCCGGTGAAGTTTATGGAGAATGGGCACGAGCGCATAAACTTTTCCCAAGCCGCAAGGGTAGGTCCCGAATGTCATCGTCTACTTATCTTGCATAATCCCACGTCACAGTTAACATAGCTGCCTCGTCCATATAGACAATACGATACATTCCCCCCCCC